>NW_006399776.1:20935894-20948298 GCF_000299155.1 Elephantulus edwardii
CTAGGGCTGTTGTACATAGGGTCGCTATGAGTCGCAAACGACTCGATGGGACACAACAACAACAACAACCCTTCTTCTTAAGGGAGCTTTGATGGCCTAGTGATAAGAAGCTGTGTTGCAATCCCAAATGTGGTTCAGATCCACTAGCTACTCTGAAGGAGAAGGACAAATCATCTCCTCTTGTGCAATTTACTGCCTCAGAAAACCCACTGGAGGGTCAGCTATGTGTCTTCTAACTCAACAGTACACAGCAAAAAAAAAAAAAAAGCAACTCTACCCCATATCTACCTCTGTTTTAGATTGATTCTCCCCATTTGTAAACCTTTCTCTAGTTTTTTTGGTTATCACTTTTATTTTTTATACAGTATTTATTCTTTTGGGACTAACTTATTTTAATCAGTATATTGTCCTCTAGACTCATCTATATTGTGTGGTGTTTTATCCGTTCTTCATTGTTTTTCAATGCCTAATAATACTCCATTACGTGAATGTACCCATTTCGCTATTCACTCATTTGTTGATGGGCACTTGGGCTGTTTCCATCTCTTTCACAATTGTAAATGATCTTTCAAGGGATGTAGGTGTGTATGTGAGAAAACATAGTTTTGTTTCTTTAGAGTATATTCCTACTGGTGGAGAGTTGTTGCTGTTATGTACCACTGAGTCAGAACCAAACTTTAGATGATCCTTCAGCAGATCTTTAGAAGCAATACATCACATTGAAGGAGATTGCCCATTATTCTCCCATGTATCCGCTGATGGATTCCAGTCACGTGCCTTTGGACTGACAGCACAACTCCTAACAACTCAGACACCAGAGCTCACTTAGTAGTGGAGTAGCTGGACCAAATGATACTTATATTTTCAATTTTTTGAGGAAATGCCAAACTGCCTTTAGTGATTATACCATCCCACCAGTGGTGCATGAGAGTTGCAATCCTTCTGCATCCTCATGAACATTTGTTATTTGCTGTCCTGTCCTGTTGAACTTTGCTTCTGTGAGGTGAGCCTCAATGAGACGGATTGACACGATGACTGCAGCAATGGGCTCAGTATATTAGAGATGATGAGGATGGCACAGGACAGGACAGGGTTCAGATCTGTTGTTTATAGGATCATTGAATCATACTCAACTTGATGGCACATGACAATAAGGAAAACAATAGGAATGGCTAGTGATCTTAAGCATTTCTTTTTAAAAAATTTTTTTATTGATATTTTAATGAAAATTTATAAAAAATTTATATTTCCATTCATTGATTGATGCACATTTTCCTTGATGGCCATCCCCCCAGTTAGCTTTTTTTTTTAAAAAAAATAGTTTTTTCATTGTTATACAGTTCCCCCACCAACACTACTTTACTATGCAGCTCTTATTCTGGACTCTTGTTATGTCAACAATACCTAATCACATATTCCTTTTATACAGTTCTCTTCCTCGTCTGTTTCAATGCCTTGTACATCACTTATCCCCTCTTTTCTTAGTTTCTCCCTCATGTCCATGTCCATCCTGTTTTATAACAGTGGCATTAAGCAGTATTTGTCCTTTCGTAATTGAAATATTTCACCCAGCATAATGTCCTCCATAGCATTTGCCATCTGAATGTCTTAATGGGAAGACACTGTCTTTTCTTTGTCCTTGGAGGACTAGTGAGTTTGAATTGCTGACCTTTATGTTAGCAGCGCAACACTTCCTTACCATACCACCCAAGGTCACTTAGAGAATGAATAGAAGTTAACAGCCTGGATAGGGACTTTGGATCCTTAATTTTGCATCTGGCCTCCAGATGGCGATGTTGCACAGTTTAGAGATTTTCTTTTTTTTTTTTTTTCCTTTCTGTTGAATAATCAGCTTTTATGCCCTCAGCTCCTCCTCCTTGCAGTTTGCTAAAGAATTCTTACTGAGTTCATGCTGACTGTGACAAGAAGGACAGAAATTAGAAACCGTCCTGGCTTACCTCAGGAGTACTTTTATCTAAGTGAGGAACTTGTCAGGTTTAACCTTGCCGATAGCTCCCATTATTTTCTGCCTGCTCAGGGATCTTCCAGACTAGAAAAAGCACAGGTGTCTCCACTGCTTAGCCATGCTGCTGTTCCTCGTGCCAGTATTAGGGATGATACTTGGCCCAAGTAAGTACATTTTCATCATGATTTCTACTTCAATAGATTCTGAATGAGAACACTTTTCATAGTTGAGTCTGTACTGTATTCACAGACATAATATTGATTTTCCAGGACACATCAGAGCCCAGTCAGTGACACAGCCTGAAGGTCACATCTCTATGGTTGAAGGATCTTCCTTGGAATTGAGGTGCAACTTTTCTTACAGTGGAAATCCCTACCTCTTCTGGTACATCAAGTACCCCAGCCAAGGACTCCAGTTTCTCCTCAAGTACTATTCAGGAGAAACCCTGGTCAAAGGTATCAATGGTTTTGAGGCTGCATTTAAGAAAAGTGAATCTTCCTTCAACCTGAGGAAACACTCTGCTGTCTGGAGCGACTCTGCTGAGTACTTCTGTGCTGTGAGTGACACAGTGCTGGGGCCTGCAGGGGGGAGCTGATCACAAACTTCCTGAGACAGTAGAGGAGACTAGTGCAAAAAGGAACTTCTCTTAGTGCCTGATAAGGGCATCTGAGAGATTTTGGATCCTGACATGTTTGTTCCATGGTGTTTAGATATCAAACAGTACTGTTGTTATGTGCCATTGAGTCGCCTGTAACTCATAATAACCCTATGTACACTAGCTCTGATCTCTGCTGTATCCTGAGCCAGTCTCACTGTCTCCAACATACCTACCCTCATTACCCCAGTTACTGTATCAGTCCAACTCATCTGAGGTCTTCCTCACTGTCCCTCCACCTTTCCAAACATGATATCCCTCTCCAGGGACTGGCCCATTCTGACCATATACCCAAAGTCTGTGTGTGAGACGGAACTTCAAAATCCTTGCCTTCAAGTAGCAGCCTGGTTTCACCATTTCCAAACAGATCTGATTGTTCTCTTGGCAGTCCATCTTATGTTCAAGACTCTTCTCCAGGACCACAACTCAAACACATCAGTTGTGTTGTCATCGTTGGTCATCGTTCAGCTCTTTGGTGTATAGCAAGTGTTGTGAAGACCATGGCCTGGATCAACACACCTTAGTCTCCAGACTATTGCTCTTTTGAGAGTTCCATGACAGCAGCCTTTCCCAGAGCAATTAATCTTTTGATTTCTTGAATACTGATGCCAAGAGTGTTGATTGTGGAACTGATAAGCTAAAATTGTTAACAACCTCAATCTCTTCTGTATCTAATCATGGTCTTTCCAATAGGTCCAGTGGTGAGAATCTTTGTCTTGCTGATATTGAGCTTCAAGAAATACTGAAGACTGCAGTCCTTGACCTTGTGCAGAAAATTCTTTAGGTCCTCTTCAGTTTTGACTAGAAAGTTGTATCATCTGCATAAAATAGGTGGTTGATAAGTCTTCTTCCAATCCTGATGCCACCCACATTCCTCCTCATAAAGTTCACCTTCCTGAATGATCTGCTCTGCATATAGATTGAATAGGTGTGGAGATAGGATGTATTCCTGACACATGTCTTTCCTGATTTTTGAACCATGCAATGTTTCTTGCTCTGTTCTGAGGGCTACTTCCTGGTCCAAGTATACATTTCACATGAGCACAGTCAAGTGTTCTGGGATTCCCATTCTCAAGTTTATCCACAATTTGTTGTGATGCACATAGTCAAATGTCTTTGTATAGTCAATGAAATACAGATCAACATTCCTCTGCTACTCTATGCTTTTAGCCAAGAATTATCTGATACTGGCAATAATGTCTCTGGTGCCATGGTCTCTTGTAAACCTGGCCTACACTTCTGGTAGTTATTTTTTGATGTACTGTTTCAGTTGTTGATTTGTTTTTTAAAAAATAATTTTTAGCAGGATTTTATCTGTAGGTGGAATCAGTGATATTGTTCATTAATTTCCACAATGTTGGGTCACCCTTTTCTTTGGAATGGGAAAAAATATGGATGTCTTGCAGTCAGTTGGCCAGGTGGTTGTCCTCCAGATTTCTTGGCACAACTTGGTGAAGAAGTCAGGGCAGCATCTATCTGTTAGAAATATGTCAATTGATATTCTTTCAATTCCTGGATACTTGGTCTTTGCCAAATCCTTCAGAGCAGCTTGAACTTCCTTCTTCATCACCATTGCCTCTTGATCATATGCTGTTTCATAAAATTCTTGTGTGTCAGTCAATTCTTTTTGGTACAACAACTCTGTACTCCTTCTACCTTCTTTTAATGTTTCCTGCATATTTCAATCATCTGCCCAAAACATCCTTAAATATTGCAACTAGAGGCTTGAATTTGTTTAGTTCTTTCAGCTTAAGGAGTTTTTTTCAGACAAGCTAGTTGGCCCTTTTGGTTTTCTGATTCCACCTCTTTGCATATTTCATTATTTTTTGCTTTGTTTTCCTGAGTTGCCATTTGAAACCTTCTGTTTAGCTCCTTAACTTCTTGATTTCTTCCCTTTGCTTTGCCTTCTTGGTGCTCTAGAGCAATATTCAGAGTCTCTTCTGACATCCATCTCAGTCTTTTCTTCCTCCTCTCTCTTTGCAATGACCTCAATTACTTGCTCAGTCAGTATGGGGCTGACAAACTTCTTTAAGTGGTTGGATATAGGAATTGAATCATGGCATAATTTTATTTTTCATTTAACACTTTACCTTTAAATAAACCAAAGCAAAAAGTGAACGCCTTTTGTAAGTTTTTTTTCCTTCTTGCAAATATATTGCCTTCCCAACTTGGTAATTTTGAAATGCTTTCCCTCCAGTCTTTCTTCTTGATCCCACATTGTGCTGGTAATTTCCCTGGTAATTTTCAGGTGCTCCCTTAGAAAGTGGGAACTTATTGAAATGGTGAAAAGCTTAGAGCAAGGTGTGTTCTTGTGGGTTTTGTTGTTTTATACCATTGAGTCTGAACCAACTCAGAGTTGACCCTCTCGTGGGTTTTCAGAGACAGTTAATCACAGGGGGGATTGCCTGTCCTTCTCTCATAGAGCACCTGGTGGATATGAACCATGTGCCTTTGAGACTACAGCACAGTTTATTACTACTAGGCCAGATGTGGGGTTGATGTTATTAAAAATATTATAGAAGGAGGGACAAATAGTTTAAAATCCTTATATTTTCTTTAAGGACTGTTCAGGCGAAAAGAACTGTTAAGGAGAAAAGCTCTTGTGCCTTGTAGCAAAAAGCTGTGCTGAAATCCTGAAGGCATTTGGTTTGAGGCCACCAGCTGCTCCACAGGAAAAAGATAGGCAGTGTCCTACTGTATGCTTAACTGCTTCTAAAAACCCACCCGAGGGTCAGGTCTGGGTTGGTTCTAACTCTATGGTACACACAAGGAGAAAAGAGGCCCAAAACCTTGAAGGAAAAGACCATTTATTAAAAAATAGTAGTTGTTTTATTTCCCCCAATAATAAAAGTAGACTCTTACTATTTAAAAAACTTAATTTCTGCAAAGTCACAAAAATGTTCAAAATTGGTGATATCCAATCTACTATTATCATAAGTTTTACTCATAAGTGTTTTCTGAAATGGTACATTTTTCCTTTTAATGCTTATTTTCCTATGAGTTCACAAGTAGAATATTATATGTTGTTCTTTGTTAAGGCCTCAGAGCTGCTCTCCCTCCATTTCTCCAGACAGCCACAGAAATGATGAAAGTAGTAGCTGAAACTCTGTTTCTCCCCATTACAGCTGCAAAACTATTTCACCTCCTTTTCCAGGAAAAACTGTCCGTGACCCCTGTCTTGCTCCCTTATCTTGTACCAAGCAACTGTGAACATCTTAACTCTCAATTTCTTTGTAAGAAAATATAAAACTCCACTGCAACTTTAAGTAGGTGCTGGTTTCTGCTTTAGAGCCAGCCTGGAAGTTTCTCAAGAAACTGCCTTTCTTGGCCTGAAGTGGATTTTGTCCTGCCTCGATGTTCTTATATTATTGTTGTTAGGTGCTGTTGGATTGAACAAAAAATCTGAATCCAGTTCTATCCTGTCTATCCTAACACTTCCTGACACACAACAGCCCGTTGTGGCAGTTACAGTGTCAATCTACCTGGTTGAGGGTCTTCCTTTCCTTAACTGACCTTTTATCCTTTTCAGCATCACGTCCTTCTCCAAGGAATTGCTCTTCTTAGCAACATGCCCAAAGTATGGAAGGCAAAGCCTCATAATTCTTGCCTCCAAAGACCACCCTGACTGCATTCTCTCTAAGACTTATCTTCTTGTTCTCTTGGTTGTCCATGGGATGTACTCTTCTCCAACACCACAGCTCAAAAATATCAATTCTTTTTCTGTCATTCTTATTCATTGTACAGTTTTCAGATGTATTGCAAGTGATTGGAAAGACTATGGCTTGAATCAGACATTATCACCATTGTCAGATGGATCTTGGCTGAAAGCAAAGAGTGCCAGAGGAATGTCTACCCATTATGGTTCATTGACTATACAAAAACATTTTTTATTGGTAAAGATTTAGAGAGTATATCCGTATTATACTTAGTAATTTATACACATTTGGTAGGAGAATTACAAAGTAAATTTTTTCTCCAGTCAATAATTTGTAGTTATTTTGATTGTGCAAAGACATTTGACTCTATAAATCACAAAAAATTTTGACTAATCTTGAGAAGAATGGGAATCCCAGAACACTTGATAATGCTCATGCGAAACCTATACTTGGACCAGGCAGCAGTTATCAGAATAGAGCATCACTATATGGTTCAAAATCAGGAAACAAGTGTGTCAGAGATATGTCCTGTCTTCATATCTTTTCAATCTATATGTGGAACAGTTCATTCTAGAGGCTAGACTTTATGAAGAGGAGTGTGACATTGATTGTAGGAAGACTGATCAACAACTACCATCATGCTTATGATAAAACCTTGCTTGCCAAAACTGAGGAGGACCTGAAATATTTGCTGCAGAAAGTCAAGTACTATTGCATTCAATGTGGATTGAAGCTTAATATCAAGGAGACAAAGCTTCTCATCACTACTAGCCAATTGGCAACACCATAATGGATGGAAAAAGGATTGAGGTTGTTAACAACTTCAGCTTGCTCAGCTCCACAATCAACTCTCTTGGCAGCAGCAGTCAGGAAATCAAAAGATGAATTGCACTGGGCAAGTCTGCTGTCAGGAGCTTCTTCAGAGTGCTGAGTAGCTATGATGTTAGTTTAGAGACTAAGGTGTGCCTGATCCAAGGGCATGGTCTTTGCAATTACACGCTATGCATGAGAATGCTGGACAATGACTAAGGATGACAGAATAAGAATCAATGTTTTTTAGTTGTAGTGCTGGAGAAAAGTCTTGAGCATACTATGGACTGTGAAGAGAACAAATAGATCTGTCTTGGAGAGGGTGAAACCAAGTTTTTCCTTGGAGGAAAGGATTTTGAAGCTCCATCTCACATACATTGGGCATGTGGCCAGGTGGGACCAATCCTTGGAGGACATCATGCTTGGAAAGGTGAAGGGACAGTGCAGGAGAGGAAGACCCCAATGAGATGGATTGAAATGATGAAACTGGGGCAATGGGATTAGGTGTGTTGGACTCAGTGAGACTGGCACATGATAGAGCAGAGTGCAGAGCTGTTGTAGGTTCACTTTTAGTCATAGGTGACTTGATGGCACATAACAACAACAACAATGTTGCCTTGTTCTGTTTGAACAACAATGTTTAGGTCTAGGTACAGGCTGATGACTATATACATGGACCTTACCTGACAGACTAAACAGGAATCAGATTGACTACAGCTATGGGTAGACTTGTTAAAGAAGCTCAACATTAGCAGTCAAAACCAGGTCAGGTGCTGGCTTTAACTATTTATGTGCAAGTTCAAACTGAATTTGAAGAAAATGAAGACAAATCCACAAGAACCAAGAGATAACCTTAAGTCTATCCTACTAGAATTTAAAAACCATCTCAAGAATGAATTTGAAGCGGTAAACACTAATGGTCAAAGATCAGATGAGTTGTGAGATGACTTCAAGGATATCATGAAGAAAACAAAAAGATCATTGCAAAGAAAGAGAAGAAAGCAAAGACCAAAATGGATGTCAGAAGAGACTCTGAAAATGTGCGAGAGCTTTGAGAAGCCAAAACAATGGGAAGAAATGCTAAAGGAAGAGATGAGCAGCAGACTTCAGAGGAAAGTTCAAGAAGACAAAGCCAAGCATTAGAGAAAAATGTGCAAAGAGCTGGAGTTAGGAAGTAAAAAGAAAAGAACTCTCTTGGCATTTCTTAAGCAGAAAGAACTGAAAAACAAATTCAAGCCTTAAGTTACAATACTATGGGCAAAATCTTGAATGATTCAAGAAGTATCATAAGAAAATGAGAGAATATAGAGACTATCTTTATTACACAGAGCTGTTAATAGATTCAAACTGCAAACCTTTACACTGACAGCATATCTTTAACACTAACCCACTAGTTAAATGAAATACGTCAATTGTTGAAGCATAAATTCCTGGAGCTTCCCCACCCCCCTTTTTCCTAATTCCTTCAAAGCAGCTTGAACTTCTTCCTTCATCACCTTCATCACACAGGTTCTTGCTCATAAGTTGTTTCATTAAATTCTTCTGTGTCTGCCAATTCCTTTCAGTGCAGTGACTCTAAATACTCCTTCCATCTTCTTTTAATGCTTCCTGGATCATTTAATATTTTGCCCAAATCATCCTTAAGTATAGCAACATGAGCTTTGAATTTGTTTTTCAGTTCCTTGAGCTTAAGAAATGCTGAATGAGTTCCAATTGATGTATTTCAAGTAACAGATGCTGCCCTAGATGTGCTCACCAAGAGGTGTCAAGGAATCTGGAGGACAACCACTTGGCCAACTGACTGGAAGAGATCTATATTTGTTCTCATTCCAAAGAAATGTGATCCAATAGAATGTGGAAATTATTGAACAATATTGATGTCACATGCAAGCAAGATTCTGCTGAAGATTATACAAAAATAACTAGAACAGCACATAAACAGAGAACTGCCAGAAGTCCAGGCTGGGTTTAGAAGAGGTCTTGGTACTAGGGATATTGTAGGTAATGTTAGATGGATCTTAGCTGAAAGCGGGGAATAACAGAGGAATGGCTATTGTATTTCATTGATTACGCAAAGGCATTTGACTGTGTGGATCACAACAAACTGTGGCTGACTGAGAATTACGCAAAGGCATTTGACTGTGTGGACCACAACAAACAGGCTGACTCTGAGAAGAATGGGAATCCCAGAACACTTGATTATGCTACTGTGAAATGTGGACCAGGAGGCAGTCGTTAGAAAAGAGCAAAGAAACACTGCATGGTTCAAAATTGGGAAGGGTGTACGCCAGGGATGTGTTCTATCTCCATACCTTTTCAACCTGTATGCAGAACAGATTATCCAGGAAGCTGGGCTGTATCAGGAGAAGTGTGGCATCAGGATTGGAGGTAGTCTCATCAACAGTCTGTGTTATGCAGTTGACACACCCTGCTTTCTGAAACTGAGGAGAACCTGAAGCGCTTGTTTCAGAAGGTCAAGGACTGCAGTCTTCAATATGGATTAAAGCTCAATATCAAGAACACAAAAATTTTCAATACTGGGCCAATTGGCAGCATCAGGATGGATGGTGAAGAGATTGAGATAGTTAACATCTTTTGTTGCTTGGCTCCACAGTCAACACCCTTGGCACCAGCAGCCAGGAAATTAAAAGACGTATTGCGATGGGAAAATCTGCTGTTAGGGACCTCTCCAAAGTACTGAAGAGCAATGGTGTCACTCTGGAGACTCAGGTGTGACAGATGCAGGCCATGGTCTTTGCAATCACTTGCTATGCGTCAGAGAGCTGGACAATTACTAGGGAGGATAGGAGAATTGATACCTTTGAGTTGTGATGTTGGAGAAGAGAATTGAATATATCATGGATTGCTAAGAAAATGAACAGGCTCAACCTGGAAAGGGTTAAACCAGGCTGCTCCTTGGAGGCAAGGATTCTGAAGCTTTGTCTGACATATCTTGGATATGTTGCAAGGAGGGACCAGTCCTTGGAGAGGAACGTCATGCTTGGGAGGGTGGAGGGACAGCGCAGGAGAGGAAGACCTTCTATGAGGTGGATTGACTCAGTGACTGGGGTAATCAGGGTGGATGTGTTGGAGACAGTGAGGTTGGCACAGGTTAGATAGAGCAGGGTTTAGTACTGTTGTACATAGGGTCGCTTTGAGTCACAGGTGACTCGATGGCACACAACAACAACAACAACAACAACAACAACAATCCATTAGAACTTCCTCTGTAGAGGGATAGTGTGGTAAAAAGTTAAAGTATTCGAAGTCATTTAGTAAGGATGGAACATATGATATTAATTTTTTGTTTTATCTTTCTTTTTTTTTGTTTTTTGTTTTTTGTTTTATCTTTCAAGTTGCATATCCGAAAGTTCATTATATCACAGAATAGTAAAAGAATTACTAAATAAGAAAATAAAGTAAAATGGAATCTTTCTTAGAAAGATTATGGTATGGATGGAGCTAGAGAAGAGCGCTGAGAAAAACAGGTTTATGAACATACTATTTTTTATATTTATCTGATGGCTAATAAATGTCATAGAAATAGAGCTAGGCATAAATATATAGGGTTATCTTTTCACCACTCTGTTGAATTTTCTTTTAAGATAAATCTATTTTATTTGACTGAAAGTTTATTAAACACATTGGGTTTTTTCAGATAATTATTCATATACATTAATTGCCATTGTTTGAGGCAACTATTATATATTGTTATTCCCTTCATTCACTTTTTCTGTTTATTAATATTTTTTCCCTTTTCTTTTGAGAGAGGGAAAAATGAAACATGTCTCTGAATTTAACATCTTGTCCATCAGGGGGAGCATTTTCTTAACACAAAGACTTTTTCTAACTTAATTCTGAACCTCACATGCAGCCTCTCACTGTGATATTAGCATTTCCTCATAATAAGCAGTTGAGACTTCAAGATACCAGAGGCTCTGAAGATGAACTCTTCTCCGGGATCAGTGATTGTGTTATTCTTATTAGTTGGTAAGTAAAATGACATATAGAATTTAGAAGCTTTTGTTTAGTTATTGCAGTGTAATCTTTAAATTGCAATTTTCTCTAAATAGTACATTCTAGATCATGGCCTAGGTCACCAGAAGCCATTATAGGACGTTTGATGTTTTGTGTTTATTTTCTTCTTTCAGGAGGAAACAATGGAGACACAGTGACTCAGACAGAAGGTCAAATTACCCTCTCCAAAGGGGCTTTCCTGACTGTAAACTGCTCCTATACATCCACAACATATGTTACACTTTTTTGGTATGTTCAGTACCCTGATGGAGGTCTAAAGGTTCTCCTGAAAGCTGCAAAGGACAAGGACAAGGGAAGCAACAAAGGTTTTGAAGCCACATATGATAAAGAAACATCTTCCTTCCACTTGGAGAAAGCTTCAGTGCAAGAGTCAGACTCAGCTGTGTACTACTGTGCTCTGAGTGACACAGTGATGGGAACTGCAGGGGGAGCTGAGCACAAATCCTGGGCAGCACTGGTGGGGCAGATGGCTGAGCCTCTGAAGCAGTGATCTCCTCAGGTTTAGGGACCAGGAGCTAGTGTACTACTGCTGTCACATGTCACCCACCCAGTCATTCAAATTATATGGAAAACCCATGCAAATGCAGGTTGCTTATTGGGTCTTTTTTTCCCATAAGTACAAATACTTCATAATATCATTATTATAAAAGTAGAAGGATAACTTGTAATATGTGTATAAATGTCTAAAAAGAGGAAGGGGATAGGGGGAAGTGGGCAGAAAAATGGGAAGGATGGGAATCACTAGGATAGCTTTAAGAATATAGCAAGTGCAGAAGAAATAACCATGCCCTACATAACATATTTCAGTAGTGAGATTGTAAATAATCTGCAACCAATTTCTCAACTAGGACTGGAATTGGGGATTTTAAAAACATAAACTCTGGGTAAGAGTTCATTCTTACATAATACTCTACTTTTTTGCCTTGTCTCAGCTTATCCAGGAAGACATTGTTTAGACATGTACTTTGAGCAGGTACACTTGCATATACTGTTGTTGTTGTTGTTGAGTACCATAAAGTCAGATTTGACCCATAGCTGACCCTCCAGTGGGTTTCTAGAAGCAGTAAATCAAATGAAGATTGTCCATCATTCTCCCATGGAGAAGCTGAAGGATATGAGGTTAGCCTGATTTAATGGATCAAGTAATTTCAGGTCAGCAAACTGATATATGTTAAGTTTCTATTTTTTTAAATTAATTAATTTATTTTTCATTTCAATGAACATCTACAGAGATTTTGGAATTCCATTCATTCATTGTTGCACCCTTCTCCCCGCCCCC
>NW_006399776.1:20948399-20949572 GCF_000299155.1 Elephantulus edwardii
CTCAGAAATATAAACCTAAATTAACCAAATAGGACTTGTCTAATAGTTCAAAATTTCCCCCAAATCCCAAGAAAGAAAGAAAAATGCTTGACATCCAATCTGCAGTTACTCAGAATAATGACATTATTTTGATGTTTTTGTTGTTGATAAAACCTCTTCCACTTTGTATCAGTATTGGGAATTTTCTTCCACAATTAGAACAGATGCTCTCCAATTTTTGAATTGCTAAATAAAGTCAATGAGTTTGAGCACATTTTCTTTTTTGCTTAATGTCTCTCTGTTTGGCTGTGCTAGAGGAAGTAAATTCTTTGGGAAACTCCAGTCCAAGAAATAGCAAGTTCTTAAAGGGAGAAAGCGATATAAGAAAGGAAAAGTCCTACATGAGACCACACATATGGAAATTGTACATTTCTTGCTTTCTCTATTGCATAATCATGGTGACACAGTGTCTAATTGCTTTGCTGCTAAATTGCTTGTTTGAATGGTGATCTGCTCCAGCAAAGATAACAACTTTAGCAACTTATGGGGAAGTTCTATTTTGTCCTATAGGAATACTACAAGTCAGAATTGACTCAGCAGCAGACATTTAATTTTGGTTTTGATATTGTAAATGCTTAATCTGTAACAGTTCAGATAAATACAGATCACACAGGATCTCTTTCAGTCAGTTGGCCAGGTAGCTGCTTTCCAGATTTCTTGGCCTGGTGATCACTTCCAGGGCTATATCTGTTTCTTTGGAACATATCAATTGATATTTCATAGATTACTGAGGCCTTACTGTTTGCCAATTTCTTCAGTGCTGCTTGAACCTATGTCTTTTATCACCACTGATTCTTGCTTATAAACTATTACCTGAAATGGATCAGTACCGATCAATTCTTTTTGGTACAGTGACGTAGTGTATTCCTTCCATCTTCTTTTGATGTTTCCTGGATCATTCAAGATTTTTCCTGTAGCACCTTGCAATATTGCATCTTGAGGCTCAGATTTATTCTCTCCACTTGAGAAATGCTAAGTGAGTTATTAACTTTCTATTTTCTGACTCCAGCTCTTTGTGTTTTGTTATATTATTTTGCTTTGTTTTCTTGAACTGCCCTTCAACTCTTTTACATCATTGTTCTTCCTTTTGTTTTGACTTTTTGACATTCTAGTGCAATTTTCAGGTTTTTTCCC
>NW_006399776.1:20949672-20953855 GCF_000299155.1 Elephantulus edwardii
CCATTTTGGTCTTTCTTTCTCCTCTGTTTTTGTATTGACCTTTTTCTTTTTTCATAAATGATATACTTGATGTTATCCCACAGTTCTGGTCTTCTATCAGTAATATTCAATGCCTCAAGCCTCTTCGTGTGATGGTTTTTAAATTCAGGTAGGATAGACACATGTTTGTATTACAACACACAATATAGACTCATGCTTGCATTTTAGTTCTTGTGGATTTGTTTTAGTTTTCCTTAGTTTCAGTTTGAACTTGCACGTGGGTAGTCAATGATCTGTTTCACAGTCAGCACCTGGAATGAAGATCTTCAGCTTCTCCAATGATTCTTTCATGGTCAATTCGATTTTGTGTAGTCCATTCAGGTGAGGTCCATGTGTACAGTCTCTGTAGTTTTTTTATAAAAGAGTATCTTCAATAAAAATTCATTAATTGTACAAAATTCATTCAGTCTCCAATTTCATTTTTGTCATCAAGGATACAAAATCTGATAACCAAATTCTTCTTCCTTGTTCCCAAATTCTTTCATTATTAATGAATCTTGATTCCATGTTTGATTGATTTTAGACTGTAAAATGTGGTGGGAATCCTCACTTTCCTCACCTTTGGCTTTAGATATTCATGTATATATTTGAATAATGGTTGTACTAATAGGTCTTCCTTGTATACATATGGATAGTATTCTAAGATAGCTGCCAATAATTTTTAATAGAGTACATTATTAGTTTAAGGTAAATACAAAATAAAGTTGGAAGGGTAGTGTAATGAGAAATAAATTGTACTCCCAAGAATTCACTACTTTATTAAAACTGTGAAGTTACTAAGAGCAGAACAAATTTTAAAGCTAAGGTTCCTAGGCTTCAAAGGGGGGGAAACTTCCACCAGTATATATTTATGCTGAAAATGAATAAAAGTCAGATGTTAGAAGCATGAATTTCTTGCTATCCAGACCTAAGAGTTTTCTCAAAGAGGATCTTATGCATTATGGACAATGAATAGTATTGTCAATATAGGAGAAAGATTGACAATCTCCTCCTATGTGATTAACTGCCTCTGAAAACCTCCTGGAGGGTCAGCTATGGGTCAATTCTGACTCTACAGTACATAACAACAAAAATAACCTTTGGTTCTTCAATATTTCTGAAAAATTATTTGTCAACATCAAGAGAATTAAAAGAGAATTATTTAACTACTCCTATTTTAGGTAATAAATTTTTAGGAAATAAAGGAAAACAATAAAAAATGTTCATAGAACATGAAATACCAAGAAATTGGTAATTTGTGGGTGGATTAATAGAATATTCTGAATCACTATGACAGAATTATTCTTTTAAAGTATCAGAATTTGGAAATGTTAGCAATGACATGAGACAATATACTAATGTAATTATTAATAAAAAAAGTTATCAAAAGGTTTTTAGTATCAGCTTAACAATACACTTAGAAAGAGAAAGTAGCATAATTAAGTTCTTGAGTTCTCATCCTTAAGTTCTTGAATTCTCATTGTTTTTCAATGCTATTCATAATTTATTATGACCCACACAGTTGAATGCTTTTGCATAGTCACCTAAACCTAAATAAATGTCTTTCTGGTATTCTCTATTTTCACCCAAAATTAATCTAACATAAGCAATATTCTTGCATATTCCACAGCTTTTCCTGAATCCAGCTTGAATATGTGGCAGTTCTCATTACTTTTTTACTAATATTTAGTAGGATTTTACTTGCATTTGATAGTAATAAAATTGATTGATAATTTCCACATTTTGTTGGATCATCTCTTTTTGAAATGGAAACAAATACAGATCTCTTCCAGTCTGTTATATGCTGAAAAAATAATCTGAGAAATTGCACTATATGAAAAAGAAAGTGACATTGGAAGTGGAGGAACACTCATTAACAACCCACAAAGATTATATAACTATGCTTACAGAAAGTCCAGAAGACTGGAATCACTTACTGTAGAAGATACACTATAGCCTTCAATGTGAGCTCCATTTCAGCAAAAAGGAAACAAAAATCCTCCCTACTGGATGATTATGTAGGAGCAGAAAAAATACTAGTTGTCAATTATTTCACTTTACTTTCACCACAATCGACATCCTCAGTAACCATAGTGAAGAAATCAAAAGATATGTTGCATTGGAAAAATCTGTTATCAAGGACCTCTTGAAAATGCTAAAGAGGAAAGATGTCAGTTTAAAGACTACACTGGGTTTGAACCAAGCTGTGGGATTTTCAACTGATTCATATACGTATGAAAGTTGAAAAGTGAGTAAGGAAAATAAAAGATGCCTTTGCATTCAGCATGGCTCAAGAAGATGGAGGTAATACAGAGTTACTGTATCCGAAAGAATTGATGGATGTTGTATATGATCAAGAACCAATAGTATTGAAAGAAGAACTTGAGATGCAGTAAGGATATTGGAAAAAATTGGACTCCTATCCTTCCATCATTACTAATTAAGGTGCTTCAACAAATAATTTCGAAGATGAAGGTTTTTACTCTTTTATTCCCAAAGTCCTGACCAATTGACTGGAATAGATTTACATTTGTGCATACTCCAAAGAAAGGTTATCCAGTAAAATGCGGGACTTACTGAACATATGCAAGTAAAATTATGCTGCATAAAATTTTAAAACAGTTGCTACAGGGAACTAGTTTGAATTCAAGAGTGATTTAGAAGATAATACAGAATGAGAGGCACCATTACTAATGTCACATGGACTTTGAAAATAGACAATATCTTAAAGATGTTTACCTGTGTTTTATTGACTACACAAAACATTTACTTAGGTATCATAATAACCTGTGGATAATGTTGTGAAGAAGAGTAATTTAAGCACAATTATGGATATGCAGAACCTTTGTATAGCATAAGGGGCAATCTTTTGAATTCTACAATGACTAGGGAAGATAGGAGAATTGATGCCTTTGAGCTGTGGTACTGGAGAAGAGTATTGAGGGTACCATGGACTGCCAAGAAAACAAACAGATTCTGGGGCTTCGTCTGACATACTTTGGACATGTTGTAAGGAGGGACAGGTCCTTAGAGAGGGACATCATGATTGAGAGGGTGGAGAGACGGTGCAAGAGGGGAAGGCCCTCTATGAGGTGGATTGATTCAGTGACTGGAGTAATTGGGATGGGTGTGTTAGAGGCAGTGAGACTGGCACAAGATAGAGCAGGGTTTAGGGCTATTGTACATAAGGTCACTATGAGTTGCAAGCAACTCGATGGCACATAACAACAACAACAACAACTAGAGGTTCATCTGTTTTCCTGGATTTTGTCTATGGTTTCCTTAGACTTTTTCTCAAAAAGTAGCAATACCTAACTATAATATACCTAACGATAATTCTTTTGAATTCCTTATCAGGAAGTTTCAATAGAATTTTTCCCTTTGAAAGATTTTCTGATTCCATGTTTAGGTCCCTTTTTAAGTCTATCTGGCTAGCACTTTTATGTAGGATATCTATGGAGGATCAAGAGGTGGGACACTACATTTGGGACAGAGTTTCTGCTGCCCTCAAAGAAACCTATAGTAGTCTATATGGCTAGAGATAATGTCTTTGCCATTTTAGGAGATGGCTAGCATGAAGACACAGTCACAGTGTCCAAGGATGGCACACTCTGCAGATGGTGTACTACTCTAAGTGTGGTGATGGCATAATATGGGCAAGAGTACCCAGTGAGAGTCAAGGATTACTTAGAGGTGACACCCACTACTCCAGAGACTGACTGCTGGCCAAGTGTGGCACAGTTAGTTGGCTTCTGGTGGGAGACTGAATATAGAGATTGCCAGATTCAAAGTGGCTTAGACCTGGCTTCGGGTAGAGCTGGAATTGTTCTGGAGCTGAGATGGAGCAGGGGAATGCTGCAAGCCACCTGGTGCATGGTAGTGGAAAAGTCACTCCCCTGATCTCCAGGAGAGCACCAGGGAGAAATGGGGCATTGCACCTTTCTCATCATTACCTATTAACAGATGTGACTATAGCTGCAATCTGAGGTTCTCATGTAGACCAGACAACTGTTCAAAATGGACATGTCATGCTGTTTAAGGTTCTATGTTTTTTGTGTTTTTTTTTTTATTGGGAAAAACATATTGGGGGTACAAGGAGGTGAGGGTTGGGGGCAGAAGGGTGAGGATGGGCCAGGATGAAGTTGCAGAGCTGCACAGTTTGGTC
>NW_006399776.1:20955586-20956712 GCF_000299155.1 Elephantulus edwardii
GGGAATCCTTGAATTCCTGTTGTTGAGCCTCGATCTTCGCTGAGGGCCAGTCATCAACTGTTTAAGTGTTCAATTATCAATAAGCCGAAGTCTGTGGAAGGCCATAATGGCCCTGCTTTAAGTGGTTCGCTGCTCCCGCAGCTCACCACACTGTCTCTGCCTCTGCCGCCATCTTGGATCTCTCTCCTAAAGTGTCCTGTTTTGTGTTCTTATTCAATGTTTTCAGTCAGTTTTCCCCTCTAGCTAGTATGTGAAATAAGTTTTTTGTCTTGTTTTTTGTCCTTGTTGTGTACCGTCGAATTGAATCTGTCTGGCCATTGGAGGTGATTGCCCATCCTTCTCTAGTGGATTCGAACCATGTACCTTTGGTATTGAAGCACAGCTTCTTGCCATTAGGCTAGCAGAGCTCCTTGTCTTTTCTTTTTAAAGTTAGTGTTCCAGAATGATCATCTGTTATCAGGGACCTCTTGAAAATGTTATCTTTATTTTCTCATAGCTTTGTTTTAGCAGGTCTGGACTGCTATTTGTAGTCTAGTCTCTTACCTGGAAGTCTCAAAGACAGTCATTTGAACAGAACAAAGAGATTCTGTATGGTTTAAAAGGGAAAGATATGTGTTAGGGTTGTGTCCTTTCACTATGCTTATTCAATCTGTATGCTGGGCAAATAATTCAAGAAGTTGTACTGTATGAAGAAGAACATGATATAGCTGTTGAGACTCACCTTCAGATGGCACAACCTTGCTTGCAGAAAGCTAAGAATTCTTGAAGCTTCCTGATGAAACTCAAAGAATATAGTCTTTGGTAGAGATTAGATACCAACATAAAGAATACAAAAAAATCTTATAACTGAACCAATAAGCAAAAGCATAATAAATGAAAAAAAGATTGAACTTATCAAACATTTGACATAATTAACACTCATAAAAACCTCAGTGAAGAAATTAAATGAAGTGTTGTTTTGGTCCAGGAAGAATGCAAACGGTCATTGCAAAGACAGAAGAGGAAGAAAAGACCAAAATGGACGTCAGAAGAGACTCTGAAAATTGCACTGGAGCGCAGGGAAGCCAAAGCACAAGGAAAAATTCAAGATACTAAAGAGTTGAATAGAAGATTTCAAAAGGCAGCA
>NW_006399776.1:20958237-21010147 GCF_000299155.1 Elephantulus edwardii
TGATTCAGTGACTGGGATAATTGTCAGAGACAGTGCGATTGGCACAGGACAGAGCAGAGTTTAGGGCTGTTGTACATAGGGTCACTATGAGTTGCAAGCGACTCGATGGCACATAACAACAACAACATTGTTTTGGTCAAATCAGTTGAAAAAGACCTATTTGAAGTGTTAAAAAGCAAATGTGTCAACTTAAGGACAAAGGTGTACCTAATCTACCTAAGCCTGGGAATTTTCAATGGCTTCATATACATGTGCTTTCTTTATTGAGGATATCTTTGATGTCACCCCATAACTCATCTGATCTTTGATCATTAGTATTCAATGCCACAAATCTATTCTGGATTTTTAAATTCAAGTGGGATAGATTCAAGGTTGTATTTTCGTTCTTGTGGAGTTGTTTTAATATTATTCAGCTTCAATTTGAACTCGCACATGAGTAATTTTATGGTCTGTTCTCAAGCTAGCATCTGTCTGGTTGTGACTGCTGATATTGAGTTTTTCTTACAATTCTTTCACAGATGTAGTCAATCTGATTCCTGTGTCATCCATAAGGTAATAATGCCCATGTGTAAAGACATCTTTTGTGTCTTTTTATTTGTTTTGAGGTGTTTGTGATGAATAAATCATTGAACATACAAATTCACTTACTGTCCAGAATCATTTCTGTCACCAACACTGTACTTTCTGACTACCATTCTTCCTCATTGTTTCCAACTTTTGCATTTTAGTCATCAATAATTCTTAATACATCTTGATTGCATGCTTGTTCAATTTTGGCTTGCAAAAGTTGGTATAAAACTTCACTCTCCTCTTCTTTGGCTTAAGTTGTTGGTGCATATATCTGAATAATAGTGGAATTAACAGGCCTTCCTTGTATGCATATGGATACTATCACTCATAACACTATACTTTAAGATTGTTGTTGTTGTTAAGTGCCGTCGAGCGACCCTATGAAGGAGAGTCCTTGACGCTTGGGTGCCTTTCATCCGCTCTCCAAGTTCATAGGGTTTCCAGGGGCAAGCTATTATGGAAGTGGAATTGTCTGTTTTAACTATGAATACAACACCATTCTTCTTTTTCATTCCTGCAGTAATAGATCATGTGATTTTCTGGGTCAAAATGGCCCATGCCATATGAACAAGAGCCAATAGTAATGAAGGAAGTTCAAGCTGTACTGAAGGCACTGAGGGGAAAAAAAGTCTGTAGCAATCAATGGGAAACCAAGCAACATGTTTCAACTAGCAGATGCAGCCTACACTTGCTCACGAGCTATGTCAGGAAATTTGGAAGACAGCTGCTTGGCCAGATGACTGGAAGAGATTCATATTTTTTCCCAATCTCAAGAAAGGATGAGAAAACCCTCACTGAAATGAATTGACACCACGACTGCAGCAATGAGTGCAAATGTGTCAGAGATAAAAAGGTTTATACAGAATAGGATAAGGTTCAGATCTGTTGTCCATAGGGTTACTAAGAGTCATATTCGACTCGAGTATGTTGTTAGGCTGACACCAAACACTAAAAACAATAGCAACATATCCATGTGAAAGCTGGACAATGAATAAAGAAAACCTTGAAAGAATTTCTGTCTTTGAATTATGGTGCTGGTGAAGAATATTGAGTGTACCATGGACTGTACACCCACTACCATCCAGTCAATTGTGACTCAGAATGGCCTTCCATCAGGGTTCTGAGGCCGTCAATACTTATTGGAGAAGGCTGTCTATCTTTCTTCTATGGAGAAGCTGGTAGATTTGAACTCCAACCTTACAGATAACAACAGTAAAACACATAACTCTATCACAGAGTTCCTCGACAGACTGCCATAAGAATGAAATTTGTCTTGGAAGATGTTAGCCAGAACACTCCTTAAAAGTGATGATGGCTAGCTGTTGCCTCACATATTTGGATACATTATCTGGAGGTACTAATCCTTAAATAAGGACATTGTGCTTGATAAAACAGCAGGTCAGGGAAAAAGAAGAAAACCTTCAATGAGTGGTTGTAACATGTGACTTACACAATGATTGTGAGGAGGGTACATTCCATTACACCTTGGATCTATAGGAGTTGGGATTTTCTTGATGGCACCTAAAAGCAACAGCAAATCTTTTTCTTCATAACTCCTTGAAGGGAAGTCTGCCGTGCTTTGCATTCTTTATTATTCAGCACTGTCTAATAAAGTTAATGGCCTGTAGCAATCACTCATCTAATGCATATAGATTCGATCAACTACACGTCAGAGGATCATTTAAATGGTTTTACATTTCCATAGAGGTCCTATGTATAGTGAGGCTCTGTTGTTGTTTTTAGGTGCCACCTACTCTTACCATGTGATTTACTGCCTCTGGAAATGTGATGAGTCTCACCTGTGAATCAGCTGTGACTGGACATCGAACAGTTTACTATGTCTCATAGTGATACTGTGAGCAACAGATCAAAACACTGCCTATTGAGAGCTATCATCACAGTCTCTGCCCTGTTGAAGCTCATGTTGTAGTCACTATAGGCCCTTCAATGTAATGAAAAGTTTCTGGTTTTGGTTAAGGATAATAGGCTTGAGTATACCTTTATATATGTCAATTGTTGTTGTTATGTGCTGTTGAGTTGCTTGTGACTCATAGTGACCCTATGTACAACAGCCCAAAACCCTGCTCTGTCCTGTGCCAATCTTATTGCCTCTGACACATCTACCCCCATTAACCTAGTCACTGAATCAATCCACCTAATCCAGGGTCTTCCTCTCTTGTGCTGTCCCTCCACCCTCCCAACCAAGACGTCCCTCTCCAAGGACTGATCTCGCCTTGCAACTTATCCAAAGTATGTCAGACAGAGCTTCAGAATCCTTGCCTCCAAGGAATAGCCTGGTTTAACTCTCTCCAGCACTAACTTGTTTGTTCTCTTTGCAGTCCATGGTATATTCAATATTCTTCTCCAGAATCACAGCTCAAAGTCATCAATTCTCCTTCTATCATCCCTAGTCATTATCCAGATCTCTGATACATAGCGAGTGATTGCAAAGTCCATGGGCTGTATCGGGCAAAACCTTAGTCTCCAGACTGACATGATATAACAAAAACTCATGGGATTACAATTACATTGTTTTCCCCATTTTAAAGAAAAATAGAATTTCCTTTTTCTAAATAAGAAGAAAATGATCATAAGACAAAACCAAAGATCTAGTTTGCTTTGTAAACATTAGGGTAAACATTTGACTGGGCATTGTACATAGTTTTTAATTGGAGTTTTAAATGAGATACAATTTTCAATCTTATTTTCCTGATCCACCACACAAAATGAGAAAAAACTGTTCGTTTTTCTCTGAGTGTTAGCATCCCATGCTACTGCTGCCCTGCCCTGCACCTGGTGCTAGCCACAAGGGCAAGGTCAACAGAATAAAGTACCATCACAAGTTTTGGAAAGGAAGAAACATAATGTATGGGAGTTTTAATCTAATAATTTAAAAAACAGAAGTCATACACCCACTGCTGTCAAGTCGGCTTTGACTCATGGGTAGCCCTCCACTTACACGTCTTTAATGGGATGATACTTTCTCCCTTGGAGGTCTGGTGAGTTTGAATTGCTTAAATTCTACACTAAGTAGATTTCTTTAGAAAACATAACATTAAGGAACTCACCAAGCTGCTCTGTGTGACGCCGGATCCTTGATTCTGTGCCTGGCCTCAAGAGGGCAATGCTGCACAATCTAGAGATCTGGTTTCTGCTGGAAAATCAGCCTCATAGGTTCAGCCCCTCCTTCCGGCAGCATGCTGTGGAACTCCCTCCCAGTTGAATTATTTTCGGTCAGGAACACAGGGCAAGACAGAAATTACAGAGCATGCAGTCTCATCTGAGCAATATTTGTATTTTTATCTAAGTGAGGAAGCTTTTCCACTTTCCCATAGCTTCTATTTTGAAGAGCTTAGATTCCACAGCTACTTTTCTGCTTGCTCAGAGATCTTCCAGGGAAAAAAAGCACAGGTGTCTCCACTGCTTAACCATGCAGCTGCTGCTCGTGACAGTATTAGGGATGAATTTTGGCCTGAGTAAGTAGAATTTCAGCATGGTCTCTATTTCTACAGACTCTGAATGAGAACACTTTTCACAGTTAAGTCTGTGCGGTGTTCACATATATTATATTGATTTTGCAGGACAGATCGGAGCCCAGTCAGTGACCCAGCCTGAAGTCCAAGTCTCTGTGTCCGAAGGATCCTCACTGGAATTGAAGTGCAACTTTTCTTATAGTGGAACTCCTTATCTTTACTGGTACGCCAATTACCCCAGCCAAGGCTTCCAGTATCTCCTCAAGTACTATGCCGGGGAAACCCGGGTTAAAGGTCTCAATGGTTTTGAGGCTGAATTTAAGAAAAGTGAATCTTCTTTCAACCTGAAGAAACACTCTGCTGGCTGGAGCGACTCTGCTGAGTACTTCTGTGCTGTGAGTGACACAGTGCTGGGGCCTGCAGAGGGAGCTGATCACAAACTTCCTGAGACAATAAGGAGCACTAAGTCCATGTGAAAGATGTTGAATTAATATATAGTGGATTTCATGATATTCATATCACGTAGTATGCAAGTAAATAGGGATTTGCCGAGTCCACATAGTTGGGAGTGACAACATTTAGAAGGCTGGATATAGGAACTGTTGTATGCCATAGCAGAGTTCTATTTTTCGTTCTCCATTTTATCTTTTTTTTTTAAATTATTATTAAATTTTATTAGTTTTAGTGAACATTTACAGAGATTTTGGGGTTTCATTCATTCATTGTTGCACAGTTTTCTCTACCCTCCTCCCCAGTTCGTTCTTCTCCCACCCCCCTAATGTCTGTTTTAATTGTCCAATTGCCACAGTGCTTGTCAAAGCCAGTTCTGATTAATCTCCTTTGTCAGTGTGTCCTTTGCCATTCCCTATCACTCCTCCCTGAGAGAGACTTCACTCCATTTTCTCTTGAAGTAATAGATGGGAAAGGGTGAGCTCCTTTTGTAGGTTTCCCTCCTTCAAAACATGCCATCCTTCCAACTTGGTAATTTTGAAATATTTCTTCTCTAGTCTTTTTGCACCCTCTTCAGGACAAACCTGTTTATCCTAGCAGTCCGTGCTATATTCAATACTCTTCTCTAGCACCACGACCCAAACAGGTTCGTGCTGGAGGGGGTGAAATCATGTTGCTCCTTGGAGGCAAGAATTTTGAAGCTCTGTGTGACTGCATACTTTGCACATGTTGCAAGGAGGGATCAGTCCTTGGAGAGGGACGTCATGCTTGGGAGGGTGGAGGGACAGTGCAAGAGAGGAAGACCCTGGATTAGGTGGATTGACTGAGTGACTGGGGTAAAGGAGATAGGTGTGTCAGAGACAATGAAGTTGGCTCATGATAGAGCAGCGTTTAGAGCTGTTGTACATGGTATTGCTATCATACATCTATATCTATATTATCTATATCTATATATCATATAGTGACTTGATGGCACATAGCAATGACAAGAGTCTTCCTGGTTTTTCTGCTTTGGGTGATTTCTTCTTATTTTTAAATGCTTGATTTAGGTAGGCATTATTGGGATGAAGAGTGATGTAGAACATGGCATACTCATATGAACTTTAATAAATTACTGGGAATATTGCATAATGGGGAATGATTCAATTCCTTTGTATCTCTTTAAAGACTGCTAAGGAGAGAAGAGACACTAAATCTAGGTGTCAAATTCCACTTGTTTTTAAACAAGTTTGTTTTATTTTGTCCAATGATAAAAATAGGCTCTGGTTCTTTCCATGTTAATTTCTGAAAATTCATATAAAAATATAAAAAATTAGTGTGATAAACTCTCACATACTTTGTTGTCAGGGAAGGCCAGTCCTTGGAGAGGATATTGTGCTTGAGAGGGTAGAGGCCAGTACAAGAGAGAAAGATCATGGACTAGATGAAATGACAGTGACTGTGGCAATGAGGTCAGGTATCTTGGAGACAGTAAGGTCAGCTCAGATTCAGGATCAGAGGGCAAGTTTCATAGATATTATTCATAATAGGATTGCTGTGAGTTGTAGTTGGCTCAATGGTACATAACAACAAAAACAATGTCTCTCAAGTCTTTGAGGCTAATGAGGATTTTAAAGAGAAAAGAGGTTGAATTTTTTAGTTATGTACTTCGTGATGATAAATAGAGATTAAACTTTAAAGGAAATAAAAAATGGATTTTTTTGCAATCATTTATTTTAGGTAAAGGGAATATTAGTTGTTTTTATATGCCATTAAGTCATCTGTGACTTACAATGACCCTATGTTTAAGAGTTCTGAAACCTGCCCTCTCCTGAGCCAGTCTCACTGCTTCCTACACCCTTACCCCCCATTGCCCCAGTTACTGGATCAATCCATCTCATCTGAGGTATTCCCCTACACTCTTCCAAGCATGATGTCTTTCTCTAAAGATCTGTCCTTCCTGGCCACATGCCCAAAGAATGTGAGACAGAGCTTCAAAATCCTAGCTTCCAAGGAGAAACTTAGTTTCACCCTCTCCAAGACAGACCTATTTGTTTTTTCGGTGGTTCATGGTATGTTCAAGACTTTTCTCCAGCACCACAACTCAAAGGCATCAATTTTTCTTTCATCATCCTTCTGTCATTGTCCATCTCTCTGATGCACAGCCTATAATTACAAAGGTCATGGCCTGGATCAGGCACATCTTGGTCTCTAGACTGACATCATTACTTCTCAGTGCTCTGGAAATGTCCATAACAGCAGATTTTCCCAGTGCAATTTGTTTTGATTTCCTGACTGCTGGTGTTAAAAGAGTGTTGGTTGTGGAGCCAAGCAAACTGTAATTGTTAACCTCAATCTATTCTCCTTAATTTTTAAATCACAGTGCTAAGGACTACTAGTGGTATACACATTTGAAAGACTGCTGGAAATGAGGAAAAAAATGTAAAATTATTCTTAATATATTTGTGCCTATTTAATCTGTTTTGTTTTTCAGACTATCCTCTCTACAACTAGGTTAATAAACAACATTCTGATAAAGAAAGGGAAGATTGAAAATGCCAAATATTTCATTATATTGGAGTCAGAATAAATGACTATGGAGCTAGACATTAAAATATTAAATGATGTGTTGCACTGAATAAATCTGTTGCTAAGGCCCTCTAAGTATTAAAGGTCAAGGTTGTATTATTATTTTAAATAAAATTTTTATTTTAAATTGATTTACTTACAATGTTTATATACATTGCCTTACACAACATATCTTTCCCATTTCCTTTACCCACTTCTTCCTCTGCCCATTCAATTGTGTGATCCTGGGATTATCCCCCTACCTATCCTCCCTCCTGCTCTGCTCTTAACCTCACCCCCGACCCTTGGATCCTCATACACATTTTACTGGTTATCTTTCTATTTCTACAATAATGGTTTTATACAGTATTTGCCCTTATGGGACTGAGTTAGTTCACTTAGCATAATGCCTTCCAGTCCCTCCCAGTTTAGGTAGTGATTTACAAAATCATTGCTCCTGCATTCTGTGTTGTGTTCCATTGTGTGAATGTACCACAATATTTTTCTTTTTTTAAAAAAAATTGATATTTTACTGTAAGTTTATAAAGAACTTGGAGTTCCATTCATTCTCTGTTGCTCATTTGTTATGGGATGTTGGGAAGGAAGGGTCTCTGGCCAGGACATATTGCCTCAGCTCCAAATAAGTGCAAGCCTCCCAATGTTCTTTAATATGGGGTAGAGAAAGCTCCCCTGTGTTTGGCTGTACCAGCTTGAGAAAGTTGGCCACCTGGGAAGACGGCTGCCACATCTGTTGGTCTGGGAGTGCACAAGGCTGAGGTTCTCCTAACCAATCCACATGTCCCACATCTGTAAGTCTACCCTATCCTGCCTTCCTATTTATGTAAGTGCACTGCAGATCCCAATAAAATTGAGCTGGATTGACTCTGATCCTCTCCCAGAGTGGTGTATCTCTGTCATGCTAACTGCCATCAGGGTGTCACTGTTAAGTTGCTGGTGAACTGACAGCCACACTCATTTTCCTCCCTGCCCACCTCCCCAGATCACTTTTTTCTTTGGAAAAAAAAGTTCTTTCATTGTTATACAGTTCGTTCTCCCCATCCCACCCCTGGACTACTTTACTATGCAACTACTATTCTGAACTCTTGTCATGCCAATAATACCTATTCATATGTTCCTTTTATACAGTTTTCTTCCTCGTCTGTTTCAATGCCATGTACATTATTTATCCCCTCTTTTCTTAGTTTCCCTCAACCCCCATATCAGTTCTATTCTATAACTGACATTATACAGTATTTATCTTTTTTTGACTGAGATATTTCACTCAGCATAATGTCCTCCATGGTCACCCATTTTGTGTAATACTTCAGAGTTCTTGGTTTTTCAGTGCTGCATAATATTCCATTGTGTGAATATACCACAGCTTTTCTATCATTCATTTTTTGATGGGCATTTGGGCTGTTTCCAACTCTTTGCTATTGTGAACAAAGCAGCAATAAAGCATGCATCTGCTTGGGTGGCAGTTCTGGCTTATTTAGGGTATATTCCCAGTAGTGGAATTGTTGGGTCAAATGGTAATTTCTTTATTCATTTGATTGTGGTTGGATAATTGTAATGTTTCCATGTTCTTGCAATGGTTAGTAATGCTGCTATGAACATTGGTCTACAAGTCTCCATTTGTGCCTCAGTTCTCACTTTCTCAGCATATATTCCAAGCACTGGAATAGCTGGGTCATATGCAATTCCTGTGTTCAGCTTTTTGAGGAAACATCATTTTTATTTTTCATAAGTGCTTTGCTTATTCAGGGTTTCTTTCCTCTCCAAATAAACTTGACAATTTCCCTTTTGATCTCCTTGAAAAATGAATTTGTTATCTGGATTGGGATTGCATTAAACATGTAGATTGCTTTTGGTAGGATTGTAATTTTCACAGTAGTGAGTCTTCCTATCCATGAACAGGGCACATTTCCCCATTATTGTGTCTCAGGGGAATGTTCTGTAGTTTTCTTTGTACTGGTCTTTTCTGCCATGTCCCTAGGTAGGTTCACTCCCAAGTATCTCAATTTGTGGCTGGCTATTGTAAATAGTATTGTTTTCTTGGCTTCCTTCTCTGATTGCTCTTTGGTATTGTAGAGGAAGCCAATGATTTTTAGATATTGATCTTATATCCTGCCACTCTACTAAATTGATCTACTAGCTCTAACAGTTTTTATTTGTTTGTTTTTTTTGTTGTTGTTGAGTCCTTGGAGTTTTCTATGTATACTATCATATCATTTGCATATAGCGATAGTTTAACCATCTCTTTGCCAATCTGGATACCTTTTATTTTCTTCTCTTTTTGTATTGCCCTAGAAAGCACTTCCAATACAATATTAAATAGAAGTGGTGACAGTGGTATTCTTATCTGGTTCCTGTTTGAAAGAAAATGCTTTCAGTTTTTCTCCATTGAAAATGACATTAGCTCTTGGTTTGGCATACATACTTTTCACTATGTTGAGGAAATTCTCTTCCATTCCACTCTTTCTCAGGAAGGAGTATTGGATTTTGTCAAATGCCTTTTCTGCATCAATTGCTATGAATATGTGGTTCTTGTTATTATTATTTTTAATGTTGAACCATCCTTCCATACCTCATGAATTCCAGTTGGTCATGATGAATTTCTTTCTTTTTTTTTTAATGTGCTTTTGGATTATATTGACTAGGCTTTTGTTAAGGATTTTTGCATCTATATTCATGAGAGATATTGGGCTGTAAGGTTTTTTCTTGGTAATATCTTTGTCTGGTTTTGATATTTGATATTAGGGTTACCATTGCTTCATAGAATGACTCTGGGAGTGTTCCTTCAATTTTTTGAAATAATTTAAATAAAATTGGTGTTAGATCGTCTCTGAATGTTTGATAGAATTCAGCTGTGAAGTCATCTGGTCCAGGACTTTTCTTATGGGGAAGTCTTTTTATGACCTGTTAATTTTTTTTATTTTTTTGTGATGGGTCTGTTCAAGTATTCTACATGTGTCTTTGTCAATCTGGGTAGGGCAAGAGTTTCAAGGAATTTGTCCATTTCCCCTAGGTTTTCAAATTTATCAGAGTATAGATTTTCATAGTATTATAATATTATCAATTTAATTTCATCTGGTTATGTTGTGATGTCACCTCTATAATTTCTTAATCAAGTTATGTGTCTTCTTCCCCCCTCCCCTTTGTTAAGTTTGCCAGTGGTTTGTCAATTTTATTGACTATTTTGAAAATCCAGCTCCTATCTTATTGATGGTTTCAATTATGTTTTGTTTTCTATCTCATTGATTTCACCTCTTGTTCTTGTAATTTCTCTTCTTCTAGAGGCTGTTGGGTTAGATTGTTCTTTTTCTATTTGATGAAGGTGTTGAGTTATATCATTGATCTATCTTTCTCTTTCTCTCTCTCTCTCTTTCATGTCTGTGCTTATTGCTATGAACTGCTCTCTGAGGACTGCCTTAGCTGTATCACAGAGATTTTTGGTACGTTGTATTTTCCTTTTTATTTTGTTGGGGCCTGACTAACTTGTAAAGCAAGATTAGCCCTGTACCATAAGACCAGCAAGACTAACTCCATCTTGGCTATAGCATCTGCTTGACAGTAAACAACTCAAGGAAGTAGGATGTTAAAAAGTAAGAATGACACAGCCATTTTGTGCAAGTAGCCATTTTAAGCCAAGTTCAAATGTGCAGATGTTTGAAGGGGAGCAAAAACAAGTTTAACCGTTCCTTGAACCCCAAGGCCAAGCAGGGATGTGCAGAGTGGTATGTCCCTCCCTAAAGACTCTGTTTATACTTCACTTCTGATGGCCTTGCTTGCTAATTAGAAGCCTTGCTAGCAGGTGGCTCATAAATCAGAACAAATGTATTGTCAACCTTGAGGCTGAGTTGTTTTTCTGTTCACTGCAAAAAGAATATAAGACAGGAGCTCAGTAATAAACTTTGCTATCCACCATCAGCTGGTAGCCTCTCTGTGTCTTCATTTAATCCTCGTCCCTTCTCTCAGTGGAACTGTTTGCTATAATGAGGCTGGAACCTCTTATTATTTATGTAAAGAAATTTTTTTATTTCATTCTTTATTTGTTTTATAACCTAATCCTGGCCTAGTGGAGAGTTATTTAGTTTCCACATGGATGGTTTTATAAGCTTTACCCTTCTTTGGTTAATTTCTATTTTTATGGCATTGTGGTCTGAGAAGATACTTTATATTATTTCAATATTTTTTAATTTGTTGAGGCTTACTTTGAGTCCTAATATGTGAGTGATTCTGGAGAATGTACCCTGTGTACTTTGGAAGAAAATGAATTGAGTTTTAGTTGGGTACAGTACCCCAAATACATCCACAAGTTCGAGTTGGCTGATTTGTATAGTTTATATCTTCTGCATCTTTATTGAGTTACTTTTGAGTTGATCTTCCTTGGGTGATAGTGGTGTGTTGAAGTTTCCTACCACTGTTGTGATGCTATTTCTTTCTTCAATCTGTTAATCATTGTTTTATGCATTTTTCAGGTCTAATATTTGTTGTATAAATATTGACCAAGGTTATGTCTACTTGATCTATTGTACCATTAATCACTATGTAATGCCCTTCTCTCCATCTTCTTTTGATGCTTTCTGGGTCATTCAATATATTGTCCATAGTATCTTTCAACATTGTGATACTAGGCTTAAATTTGTTTTCAGTTCTTTTAGCTTGAGAAATGCAGAGTAAGTTATTCTCTTTTTATTCTCCAATTCCAGCTTGGTTTGTCCTTGAGCTGCCCTTTGAAATAATTTGTTCAGCTCTTTCACTTTGACATCTTTTCCTTTATCTTTGCCTTCTTGACGTTGCAATGCTTCTGACATCCATTTTTATTTTTTCTTTCTCCTCTGTTTTTGTAATGACGGTTTGCTTTCTTCATGGATGATATCCTTGATATCATCCCACAACTCATCTTGCCTTCTATCATTGGTATTTTATGAGTCTTAAGATGGTTCTGAAATTCTGACGAAATTGATTCAAGATCCTATCTTGGTTCCTGTGAACTTATTTTAATTTTCTTCATTCTCAGTTTGAACTTACGTATGAGTAATTGATTATCTGACCCACAGTCGGCCCCTGGACTAGTTTTGACTGCTGATACTGAGCTTCTCCAATGATTTCTTCCACAAATGTAGCCAATCTGATTTCTGTGCAGCCCATTGGGTGAAATGCATGTGTAAAGTCATCTTTTGTGTCTTTTAGAAAAGTATTTGTAATGAATAAATCATTATAAATACAAAATTCAATTTTTTTCTAGCCTCATTTCTATCACCAAGCCCATACTTTCTCTTTTTAAATTTTTTTTAATTTTTATTTTATTAATTTTGTGTGTGTACTGTCAAATGGGATCTGACTGGTATAGGAGGAGATTGCCCCTCCTTCTCCAGCAGAGCATCTGGTGGATTCAAACTGCATGCCTCTGGGATTGCAGTGCAGCTTCTTGCCACTTGGCCACCAGAGCTCCCTTCAAGCCCATATTTTCCAACTACTGTTCCTTCTTCACTGTTTCCTACTTTTGCATCCCAGTCACCAATTATCATTAACACAGCCTGATTGCATGTTCAGTCAACTTAGGACTGCAAAATTTGATAAAAATTCTCAATTTCTTTCCTTTGGCATTAGATATAGAAACTATACTTATAATAGTCATTAATGAATCTTCCTTGTATGCATATGGATATTGTCCTATCTCTCAAAACATCAAATTTCAAGATAGATCTTGAAATTGACTTTTTGACTATGAATGCAGCATCATTCTTCTTCTGTTTCTCATTTCCTGCATAGTATAACATATGTGGCCGTTGCTGGTCCATCACATCTCACTATTGCCTAGTATGTTGATATTCATGTATTCCATTTCATTTTTAACAATTTGTAGTCTTTCAAAATTCAGGCTGTGAACATTCCATATACCAATTGTTAAACAATGGTTGATACTGATTTCTCCCACTTCAACTGACTTCCAATCTGAGCTCTACCACTACTCTACTGTAACTCTCCTCTTTGTTTAGTGTTCGTAGGATTTTCAAAATCCTTTTATTTAGGAAGTATATGGCTCATTCTGCTTCCTAGTTTGTTTTAATCAGCATCAAAAGAAGATGGAATGAATATACAGAGTCACTCTACCAGAAAGAATTGATTGACACTGAAAAATTTCAGTAAGTACCATATGAATAGGAGCTAATGATAAAGAAAGAGAAAGTGGAAGCTGCATTGAAAGCATTAGCAAAAAGTAAGGCCCCAGGAATTGATGAGATACCAATTTACTTGTTTCAATTAACAGAGGCAGCCTTGGATGCAATCATCAGTTTATGCCAGGAAATTTTGAGGATGGCTGGCCAATAGATTAGAAGATGTCCATATTTGTTCCTATTCCCAAGGAGGGTAATCTAACTGAACGTGGAAATTATCAAACAATATCATTGATATCACATGCAAACAAAATACTGCTGAAGATCATTAAAAAATGGTTGGAACAGTACATAGGTAGGGAATTGCCAGAAGTTCAAGCAGGATTTCATGGCACCAGAGATATCATTGCTGGTGTCAGATGGATCCTGGCTGAAAGTAAGGAATACAAGAAGAATGTCTATTTGTGCTTTATTGACTATACAAAAGTGTTTAACTGTGTGGATCATGACAAGTTGTGGCTGACATTAAAATAATGGGAATCCCAGAGCACTTGATTGTACTCAGGAGGAACCTATACCTGGACTAAGAGGCTGTCATGTGAACAGAGCAGGGGAACACTGCATGGTTTGATATTGGGAAAGGAGTGCATCAGGGATATATTCTATCTCCATACCTGTTCATACTACATGCTGAGTAAATTATCTAAGAAGCTGAACTCTACAAAGAGGAGTGTGGCATCAGGATTGGAGAGAGATTAATCAATAACCTGCATTATGCAGATGACACAACCTTGCTTGCTATAAGTGAGGAAGACTTGAAGCACTTGTTGCAGAAGATTAAGGGCTACAGCCTTCAGTATAGATTGTGTCTCAATATCAAGAAAACAAAGATTCTTACCACTGGACCAAGAAGCAGTGTTATGATGGATAAAGAGGAGATTGAAAATGTCAACGGCTTCATCTTGCTGGGATCTACAATTAACACCCATGGTATCAGCAGTCAGGAAATAAGGAGATGCATTGCATTGGGAAAATTGCAGTTAGGGACCTTTCCAAATTATTGAAGGGTAGTAATGTCACTTTGAGGATTAAGGTGTGTTTGATTCAGGTGACAGTCTTTCTGATTACTAGCTATGCATCTGAGACCAGGACATGAATAAGGATGAGAGAAAAAAGAATTGATGCCTTTGAGTTGTGGCATTGGAGAAGAACATTGAACATCCTGTGGATGACCAATAGAATGAATAGATATGTCCTGGAGTAGGTGCAGCTAGAGTACTCTTTGGAGGCAAGAATGATGAGGCTTTGCCTAAAATACTTTGGACATATTGCTATTCCTTGGAGAGGGACATGATGTTGGGAATCATGGAGGGTCAGTGAAGGAGAGGAAGACTCTCAACCAGGTGGACTGACAAAGTGACTGCTGCAATGGGCTCTTGTGTATCAGGAGGTGTGAGGATGGTACAGGACAGGACTGGGTTCAGATCTTTTGTTCATAGGGTCGCTATGAGTCATACTTGACTCGATGGCACCTAAAAACAACATTTTCAGCATCAAGAAGACAAAAATTCTCATCATAATATATGGAGAAAAGACTGAAATTGTCAGTTATTTCATTATACTTGGATTCACAATCCACCCCCTTGGTGTCAGCAGACAAGAGATGTATTGCATGGGGCAAATCTACTGTGAGGGATTTCTCCAAATTACTGAGGAACAATGGTCTTTATAATCACTTGCTGTGGCTATGAGAGTTGGACAATGAATAAGGATAACAGTAGAATTGATGCCTTTGAGTTGTGTTGGAGAAGAGTATCTGAATATTCCGTGGTTTGCAAAAAAACAAAACCAAAAAAACCAAATAGATATGCCTTGGAAAAAGTGAAGTCAAAGCTCTCCTTGGAGGCAAGGATGGTGAAACTTCCCTTCACATATTTGGGGTATGTTTCTAGGAGAATCTATTCCTTGGAAAGAGATATGATTCTTGGAAAGGTAGAGAGAGGGTCAGCAAAAGAGGGGAAGATCCTCAATGAGATGGATCAACACAGTGACTGCAGTAATGGGTTCGAGTATGTCAGAGATGATGAGGATGGCATGAGATAGGACGTGGTTCAGACTTGCTGTTCACAGGGTTGTTATGAGTCGTACTCAACTCAATGGCACCTAAAAACAACACGACTACATTATAGTTAGTGCAGGCTTCAGATTCTCTTTGGACATCTATTTTAATCTTTTATTGTTTTTCCTGTCTTTGTTCCTTTTGCTTTCTTCATGGATGATGTCCTCCTACAGCTCATCTTGTCTATAGTCATTAGTGTTCAGTGCATCAAATTTATTCTCAAGAGGGTTTTTAAATTCCTTTGAGATAGACTCAAAGTCATATTTTGGTTCTCATGGACTTGCTGTGTTCAGGTACCAGAAAAGGTCTTGTTTGGCTTCTGGATTTTCTCCTAAAAATAGCTCACTTTGGTGTTCTAGATAGTGGATTCATTAGACTTCATAATTTCTTGGAGTTAGTTCTTTAAATTTTTATTTCATTAGCCTTTTCAGTGGTTGTGTATTTAATTTTTATATTAAATTTAGTATTACTTGATATACTTTGGTTTGTTTTTAGTATTTTGACTGATTCTTGACTAAGTCCAATTCTCTGAAGCCCAGCTTCTATTTTCTTAAAGATCAGTTGTTATAAAAGATTCTATTATAAGCTGTATCTTAAACAATTTTTGTCATTGATCACGTAGCCCTGAAATATTCCCTTTAAACCTATTGCTACAATCCCTCACAACATTCATCTTATTATGAGCACAGTGTGAGGAAAATAGATTCCTTCAGGGGAATGAAAGTTTGTGGAGAACAGAAGGGACAAGCCTGACTAAAAAATAAAAATAATGTAGATCAAGGAAAGTATGACTGGTCCTTCTATATTTCTGTTTGCATTTATATTCTGTTTAGATCTCAGGTAGAATTGTTGTTAGGTGATTTTCAGTCAAGTACAACATAGTGACCCAGTGAACAATAGAGCTGAACTCCATTCTATTCTGTACCATCCTCATAATTTCTGACATACTTGAGTCTGAAGTCTTTGTGCTAATTCATCTGGTGAAGGATCTTCCTATTTCTTTCCAAACATGATGTCCCTCTACAAGGAATAGCCTCTTCTAACAACATACCCAACTATGTGAGATAAAACTTTATCATCTTTCTTTACAAGGAGCTCTCTGACTGTACTTTCTCAAAGATATATCTGTTCTCAGGAGTCCATGTGATACTCAGAGCTCTTCTCCAACACTGATAAGCAACATCTTGATAGATGGAGGAAAGATTTAAATTGCCATTGATTTCATTATACTTGGATCCACAACCAACACCTTTGGGGCCACCAGTCAGATTCTCCCACATCACAGGAAAGGCACCAATTCTTCTGTCATCCTTATTCATTGTCCAGTTGAAAAGACCATGGCTTGAATCAGATATGCCTTAGTCCTAAAACTGATAACATTACTTCTCAAAAAATTTGAAGAGGTACCTGACTGCAGGCTTTCCTAGTGCAATGCATGTTCTGATCTTCTGAATGCTGGTACCAAGAGTGTTGATTGTGGATGCAAATAAGATGAAGTTGTTGACAGTTTCAAGCTTTTATTCATCCATTAAAATGTTGCCTATCAGTTCAATACCCATGTGGTGATAAAGAGTAAATACTAGAACCTTCTGTTCTATTTAATGTAAAGCAAACAAAAAAATAAGCAACATCAGGATAAAGAGATAAAAGATTGATGCTGTCAAGGAGATTTAATTTTATGTAGATCCTCAATAAACATTCATGTAAACAGCAGCAAGGGAATCAAATGAGAAATTTCAAATGGCAAATCTGTGCCGTTACTTTTCAACTAACTTGCAGAAGTTAGACAATGAATAAAGAAAATGAGAAAAAAATTGATTCCATTTCCTGATGGTTTGTGAGCTCTCTGAGACAATTCAATGAATCAAAGAGCCCAAAAATCAGAGTGGGAGTACTTAGGGGAGCAAGGGTTGATGTTATAGATGGTGATGTGGTAACACAGTTTAGAAATGTTGAATATTTGGAACATATTTTAACCTCTACTTCAGAGGAACTAGCTTTGTGCGAATCCTTACAAAAGATATTATGTATACATAGTTGTTGTTGATTGCCTTCAAGTTGAACACAACTCATAATAACCCTATGGACAAAAAGTCTGAAGCCCCTCTACAACTATCGACATTTATCAAAGTTCATAGAGTTTCTGGAGGCATGTTGTTTAGGAAGTGGATGCCACTCCTGTATATATAATCATTGACTCATAAGAAAAAATTTCTAATTAAGGAACTAATGGTAAAAACTAATTATTCTCAAGAATATCATATTATGCAGTTTCCATGTAGGACCATGTACTATGGGGGGAATAAACTTATGAATATACTAGTATTTTTGTTTATTTACAAGGCAGCATCTTATGGATAACAGATATTTTAGATGCAGCGTCAGAAATGAAGATATAGGTCTGATTTTGGGGAGGAGACAGGAAAACATCTGTGTTTAGGATTGCCCACAAGAGGGTGCATCTTTCTAACACACGTATGCTTCCTGCTTATTTTATGAAGGTCACATTGAGCCTTTTACTGTAAATTTAACCTATCCTCGCACTAAGACTCAAGAGCAACAGAGGTTTTAAAGATGAATGTTTCTCCAAGATCAGTGATTATTATATTCTTACTATTTGGTAAGTAGAATGAAACTTAAATCTCTGAGACTTTTATTCTATTATTTCAGTATAGTATCTAATAGTGATTGTCCTATATATTCTAGAATTTTTCTATTAATTAATGAACCTTTCTAGCAATTTTTCTAGAACCACCTTATACCCCTGGTAACATAAAAATGTTATATTTTTCAGGTAGAAGCAATGGAGACTCAGTGACCCAGACAGAAGGCCAAATAGCCCTCTTTGAAGGGACTTTTCTGACTGTGAACTGTTCCTACACTACCACACAGTACCCTGCCCTTTTCTGGTATGTCCAATATGCTAACAAAGGTCTACAGCTTCTCCTGAAAGCCACAGTAGCCAAAGACAAGGGAAGTTACAAAGGATTTGAAGCCACATACGATAAAGAAACATCTTCTTTCCACTTGGAGAAAGCCTCAGTGCAAGAGTCAGACTCAGCTGTGTACTACTGTGCTCTGAGCGACACAGTGATGGGAACTGCAGGGGGAGCTGCGCGCAAACCCTAGCAGCACAGGTGGGACAGGTGGCTGAGTCTCTGATGCACCCCAATTTAGGGACCAGGGGCTAGTATATTATTGCTGAAAATGAAGCTTGAACATTGCTGTCAACTACCACCCAATGAGGTACTCAAGTTGGTGTGAAGTCTAGCCAAATTCACAGAAGAACAATTTATAAACATATCTACAGACAATGCTTCAGTGATATGTTTTTGTTGTCACTAGGTGCCGTCCAGCTGAATACAACTCATAGAGACCCTACAAAAAGTATATCTGAAAACAGTCTTACCCTGTGCCATCTTCACAATCTCTGACACACTCAAGCTCAGTGAGTACTGTGCAAGTACTGTGTCAATCCATTTGATTAAGAGTCTTCCTCTTGTTTGTTGTTCTGCAACTTTTCCAAACATGACGTCCTTCTCCAAGGCTCCAAGGCATAACCTGTCCTACCAACATGCCCTAAGTATGTGAGATGAAGCTTTATCATCTTTGTCTCCAAGGAACACTTTGGCTACACTTTCTTTGAGATATATCTGTTTATTCCTTTGGTAGTACACGGGCTATTCACTACTCCTCTTCAACACCACAACTCAAAGGCGTCAATTCTTTTTCTGTCATCCTTATTCATTGTCCAGCTCCCAGATATGTAACAAGTGATTACAAAAACCATAGCAAAAATCAGGTAACTTTAGTCCTTGAAGTGACATCATCGATCTTCAATACTGGAGAGGCCCCTGACTACAGAGTAAAAGCCAACTTTGTCCCCAATTCCTCAACTAGAATTTGTGATTCTGAATATAATAGATAAAAAAAGTTATATGCTATTATAGTCTCCTGATCTTGTCTCAACTCACCCAAGGAAACATTGTTCAGGGGCATATCCAGAGCAAATAAATTTGCATACACTGTTAACCTGAAGATTTTAGAGTGCATCATTCCTGCTAAGCCCCAAGTCAGCAAACTGAAACCTAAGTTTCTATTTCTTGAAAGTTCATAACCTTCTCTGAATTGGAAACATAAAGCAACCAATTAGGCTTTCCCCAATCACTTTAATTTAGTTAGGAATTTCTCTTAAGTCCTAAATAAGAAGAATGTCTGCCATCTTCTCTAGGAGGGAAAAAAAAAGGATACTCCAAAGTCAAACATATTCTGTAGAGGACTTTCTATGGATACATAAACAAGACTAAGACTAGAAAAAGACAAAATTATTCCCAAATGAATGAAATTATGAGCATGAAGCTGAAGGGATTTAACACATCACAGTCATGACTTTCATTGATATAATTTGGAGACAAAATCATCAATAAATCATAATTGGTGGCAATTGTGATCCATCATGTTTATGATACTACAAGAACACAACAATTGATTGCTGTCAAGTCAGAACTGCTCACCCTCCAGCAGGTTTTCAGAAGCTATTAATTGAACAGTAGGAGATTGTCCATCTTTCTCCTGCAGATCAGCAGGTGGATTTGCATTGCTTCACTTTAGGTTGGCAGGACAACTCCTTAACCACGATGCCACCAGATATTATTGTTGTTGCATATCTGCAAATTTGGACCAACTCATCACTGACCCTTCAGCAGGTTTTCAAAAGTAGTAAAAGTAATGTTCCAGAAAATGCAGTCAAATGCCATCAGAGCAGCTAGTGGGCAAAGGACCAAGATTCTTATACTATTACAGCTTGAAATGTTTTACAGAATTTGTTCTATGTCTTTGGCTACATGGTGGTTGGAGCTGTGATTCATGGTCTTTCAGTTATTTTTAGTAAGTTATTAAGGACACACACCAGGTCAATTCCCAGATTACATACAGATTTCAAGGGTGAATTTCCCTCTCTGGATTTGCCTAATAATTGTAATCCACTTTCAATTATACTCTTCCAGAGAGCCAACTGCCATTTCCTAGTCTTTTCAAGTCTCACTAAGCATAGTATCACAGTTAATGATAAAAATTAAATTCTGAATTTACATCAAGAAATATAGATGTTCACAAACTAATTGCTTCTGAATTAAATTCTAATACACATCCAAACTTCAATTGTTCACTGTGGCTTCCTTGTTGCGTTGTGAACTTTTGTCTATAAAGACCCTTCTGCTTTGTATCCTTCTTGGGAGTTTCTACTTTTAGAACAGATGCTGTCCTGTTTCTGTCCCACTTATTTCTAAATAAAATCAATATGTTTGAGCAAATTTGACCCTTGCTATAATTTTCTTTTCACAATGTTTAATATCTACTTGACAAGCTGAGCAAGAAGAAGTGATTTCCTTGTGAAACTTCAAATAGTAAGTTTTTAAAGGTAGAAATAAATAAAAGAAAGGAGTTAGACACAAGACCACATATTTATAAAGAGAGAATTGAGATTTTCATTTGCTTCTTAATTAAACCAGTTTTGCTGGCACAGTGGTTAATTGTTCCATTGCTAACTGAAAGGTTGGAAGATTGAATGCACCCACTTCTTTAGGGAGAAAGATAGAATACTTGGCTTCTATAAAAGACCACAGCCTTGGGAACTTATGGGGCAGGTCTTCTCTGTCCTATAGAACCACTGTAAGGCACTATAATTTATTCACCATGTGGATAATAACAAATTATGGATTACATTTCAAAGAATCGGGATTCCAGAACCTTTAACTATGCTTTTGTGGGACCTGAATATAGACCAAGAGTTGATCTTTCTAGAAAAGCAAAGCATTTCACTTAGTTTCATATCAGGAGAGAGATATAAGTTAGGCATATAATTTTTCTATACTTGATCAATTCGGACTGTGAACCAAAAAATCTGAGAAGCTGTGGTATGTGAAAAAAGAATGCAGCATAAATGTTGGAGGAAGACACATTAACAACATGCTCAGTGGTGGTCTAGTCCATAGGGAGTTGTGCTTCTCTGTCAGTTCAAATCCATCACAGGCTCTGAATGAAAAGATAGACAATCTTTTCCCATGTAACTTACAGCCTCAGAACCCAATAGAAGATAAGCAATGAGTTGGTTATGACTCAACAACAATGAGTTTGAGTTTTGAGAGACAAGTGGATGACACAATCTTCTTGTGGAAAAAGAAGAAGACGTGGAGCCCCTGTTGATGAAGAAGAAAGATCATATTGCCTTGAGATCAGATTACCTCTTACTATAAAGAGAAGTAAAACAAAAGGAAGAGATGCTGAAGTAAAAGAGGTGAACAGAAGATTTCAAAGGGCAGCTCAAGAAGATTAAGCAGCACACTATAGCAGAATGTGTAAAGGGTTAGAATTAGAGAATAAAAAAAAGGAAAGAACTCAGCATTTTTCAAGCTGAAAGAACTGCAAAAAAATAAGAAAAGAAAATTAAGAGAATACCAAGAGATGATATGGGCACACTCTTGAATGATGCAGGAAGCTTCAAAAGAAGCTGGAGGGTATTCACTGAGTCACTATATAAAAAAGAATTGGTTGACACTGAAATATTTCCATAAGTAACATATGAATAAGGGCCAATGGTAACGAAGGAAAAAGTTAGCACTTAAAGCATTGGCAATAAAATAAAGCACTGGCAAAAAAACCCAAAAGGCCACAGGAATTAATGGGATACCAATTGACATGTTTCAACTAAATGCAGCCCTGGACATGATCACCAGTCTATGCCAGGGAATTTGGAGAAGAGTCACTGGAAGAGATCCATATTTGTTTCCATTATTAAGTGATCTGACAGAATGTGGGAATTATCAAATAATACCACTAATATAAACCACAAGCAAAATACCGTAAGGATCATAAAAAAACGGTTAAAACAGTACATTGAGAGAGAACTATCAGAAGTTCAAGCTGGGTTTACAAGAGGCTGTGGCACCAAGAATGTCATTGCTGATGTCATATGGATTCTGGCTGAAAGAAGAAAATACCAGAAGACTATGCAAAGCATCTGGCTGTGTGCATCATAGCCAATTATAGCTAATACCGAGGAGAATAGGAATCCCAGAATACTTAATTATGCTTCTATGCAATATTTACCTAGATCAAGAAGCTGTTGTCCAAAAAAAGCAAAGGAACACTGGATGGTTTAAAATCAGGAAAGGTGTACATCAGCATTGTATTCTTTGTCCATACCTATTCAATCTATAAGCTGAGGAAACAAACATTCATGAAGCTGGACTCTATGAAGAAGAATACGGTCTCAAGGAAGACACATCAACAACCTGTAGTATGCAGATGACACAAACTTGCTTGCTGAAAGTAAAAAGGACTCGAAGGGCTTGCTGCAGAAGATAAGGCTACAGCCTTTAATATGGATTACATCTCAACATCAAGAAGACAAAAGTCCCACCATTGACTGATAGGCAACATAATGATAGATACAGGAAAGACTGAAATTGTCAATGATTTCATCTTACTAGGATCCACAGTCAAGACCCTTGCCTTGGGAAAGTGTGCAGTCAAGAACCTCCCCAAATTTTTTAGGAACAATGATGTCAGTTTGAAAGTGTGCTTGCAGGATATGAACAGACACTTCACCAAGGAAGACATTCAGATGGCCAACAAGCACATGAAGAAATGTTCAAAATCCATAGCTCTGAGAGAGATGCAAATCATGACAACTATGAAATATCATCTCACCCCAGTAAGACTAGCAAAATTTAACAGAACAACAAGCAAAAAATGCTGGCGAGGTTGTGGAGAGACTGGAACCCTTATTCACTGTTGGTGAGAGTATAAAATGGTGCAACCACTGTGGAAAGCAATGTGACGCTTTCTTAAAAAGTTGCAAATAGAGATACCATTTGACCCAGCAATTCCACTACTGGGAATATACCCTAAAGAGACCATAAATGGCACCCAAGTAGATATATGCATACCCATGTTTATTGCGGCTTTGTTTACAATAGCAAGGAGTTGGAAACAACCCAAATGCCCATCAACAAACGAGTGGGTAGAGAAGCTGTGGTATATTCGCACAATGGAATATTATGCTGCATTGAAAAATAAGGAACTCATGCAATATTATTCAAAATGGGTGACCCTGGAGGACATTATGCTGAGTGAGGTATCTCAGTCACAGAGGGACAAATGCTATATGGTGCCTCTGTTGTAGAATGAGGCTGACATCGGGATGGGGGTAAGACTGAGAAGAAAAACTGGATGAAATATGTTTATGGCATTGAAGTCTTTGGGGGAGAGAATATTTTATATTTTAGGGCATTATGTTTATCGTAAGACTACGGAATGAGGGTTGCAGGGTGGATTGTATTTGGGGGTTGGGGGATGTGTGTGGGGGATTGCGTTACCAATGAGGGAGTTTTTCTTTTGCGTTTGAAGGAGAGGAGCAAACGGGGAGGGGGCGGGGAGAGGGGTGCAACAATGAATGAATGGAATTCCAAAATCTCTGTAGATGTTCATTGAAATGAAAAATAAAGAAATTTAAAAAAAAAGAAAGTGTGCTTGATTCAGGGCATGGTCTTTTCAATCACTTGCTGTGCATCTGAAATCTGGACAATAAATAAGGATGACAAAAGAATTGATGCCTTTGAGTTGTAGTATTACAGAAGATTACTGAATATCCCATGGATTGCCAAAAGAACAAGCAGATAAATCTTAAATAAAGTATAGCCAGTGCTCCTCAGAGACAAAATGACAAAGCTTCCATGCACATACTTTGGGCATATTTTTAGGACAAGTTATTCCTTGGAAAGGTACATCAAGCTTGGAAAGGCGAGGGACCAGTGAAGGGGAGGAAGACCCTTAACCAGAGGGCTTGATACAGTGACTGTAGCATGGGCTTATGTATGTCAGAGGCTAGCATAGGATGAGACTAGCACAGGCTAGAACAAGGTTCAGATCTGTTGTTCATAAGGTTACTCCGAGTTGTACTTGACTCAAAGGCACCTAATAAAAATAAAACATTATAAAAGAAACAAAAACCTCTCACAATTGGATCAATGAGCAAATCATATGTAACCAAGAAAAGATGAAAATTGTTAAGGATTTCATTTTACATGGACTCACAGTCAATGATTAAGGAAGCAGCAGTCATGAAATAAAAATTGCACTAAATAAATCTACTTTAAAAGATCTCTTTAGGGAGCTCTGGTGGCCTAGTGGCAAGACGCTGCACTGCAATCCCAGAAGCACGCGGTTCAAATCCACCAGATGCTTTGCTGGAGAAGGAGGGGGCAATCTCCTCCTGTACCAGTCAGATCTGATTTGATGGTACACATAAAAATAATACAATTAAGAAAAAAAGATATCTTTAAAGTATTAAAAAGCAAAGATGCACCTTGAGGACTAAAGTGTGCCTGACTCCACCACAGTATCTTTAATCACTTCAAATGCAGTGAAACATGGGCAATGAAAAGGAAGACAGAAGAAGAGTAGATGCCTCTGAATTATTGTAATGGTACAGAGTATTGAATGTATTTTTGACAGCCAGAAAAATGAAGAAATCTTTATTGGAATAAATACAGCAAAAATAACCTTAGAAATTAGAATAGTGAGACTTATTGCCCTTTGGAAATAAGGAGGAACCAATATCAGGAGAAACTAATCCCTGGAAAAGGACATCATGCTTGGTCAAGTATAGGGTCAATGAAAAAGAAAAACAATGAGATGGATTGTTATAAAGGCTGCCATAATTTGCTGAAACAACAATGATTGTGGACATGCAAAAGACTAGCTAGTGTTGCACTCTGTTTCTATTAGTCTGATGTGATCCAAGGGCACCTAACCACCACCACCACCACAACAACAATAATACATATTTAGAGTTGGTTTGTGTGGTGTTTTTTTTTAAGTTCTTGAAGGCAGGTGTGCTGTGCTGTACATTTCTTATCACTCAATGCTGTTGACTAAAGTTGCTGTTTTTAGATGCCATCAAGTCAAGCTCAACCCACAGTGACTCTCTGAGCAACAGATCTGAATCTTGTCCTATTCTATGCCATCCTCACCATCTCTGATTCACTTGAGCCCATTGCTGCTGGCACTGTGTCCATCATCTCAATGGGGGTCTTCTTCTCTTTCTCTGAATCTCTACCCTTCCAAGCATGATATCCTCTCCTAAAAAGTAGTCTATCTTGGCAATATGTCTGAAGTATGAGAACTGAAGCTTTGCCATCTGTGATTCCAAGGAGCATTTTGGCTGCACCTTTTCTAAGACACACCTGTTTATTTGACAGTCCATCTGTTATTCAGTACTCTTCTCCAACACCAGTTCAAAGGCACCAATTATCCTTCTGTTATTCTTATATGTTGTCCAACTCTCAGATGAATATCAAGTATTGGAAAAGACCACAGCATGAATCAGGTACATCTTAGTCTTCAGATTGACATCATTGCTCTTTAGTATTTTAGAGAGGTTCCTAACAGTGGACTTGCCCAAAGCAGTATGTTTATTTATCTCCTAACTGCTGACACCAAAGATGTTGATTTGTGGGTCCAAGTAAGAGAAAATGAGTAACAGTTTCAATTCTTTCTCCACCTATTATCAAGATATAGACTTAAATTAGAGGTCCATAAACTAATGTGTGAATATTTAAAGTACTTCTAGAGAAGAAATCATTTAAAGGGGAGCTCTTGTGGCCTAGTGGCAAGGAGCTGCAACTACAATCCCAGAAGCGCACAGTTCGAATCCACCAGATGCTCTGTCGGGGAAGGAGGGACAATCTCCTCCTGTACCAGTCGGATCTGATTTGACGGTACACTCACACAAAAATGATAATAATAATAATAATAAAATAAATCATTTAAGTAATTTTACATTTATACTGTGATTATATGTGTAGTGAAGCGCAATAGTTCCTGAACATGATGAAAAGCTATTTTTGGTCCTGAATGGGAATAAAATGCTTGAATTGTATTTTAATATGTATTAATAGTTAGAATGAAGACCTTATGATACCATATTCTTTACCATTTTTGTTTGGAAAGTAACAATTCCTTTTCCTATATGAGATGAAGATTATCTTAGATTGAAGCATAAGTTGTTATTGTTGTTATGTGCCGTCGAGTCATTTGCGACTCAAAGCGACCCTATGTACAACAGCCCTAAACCGTGCTCTATCCTGTGCCAATCTCATTGCCCTTGAACACACCCATCCCGAGTACGCCAGTCACTGAATAAATCCATCTCATAGAGGGTCTTCCCCTCCTGCGCTGTCCCCCTACTCTACCCAGCATGATGTCCCTCTCTAAAGACCTGTCTCTCCTTACAACATGTCCAAAGTATGTCAGGCGAAGCCCCAGAATCCTTGCCTCCAAGGAGCAGCCTGGTTTAATCCTCTCTACGATGAATCTGTTTGTTTTCTTGGCAGTCCATGGTACATTCAATACTCTTCTCCAGCACCACAGCTCAAAGGCGTCAATTCTCGTTCTATCCTCCCTAGTCATTGTCCAGCTCTCTGATGCATAACAAGTGATTGCAAAAACCATGGCCTGTATCAGGCGGACCTTACTCTCCAGAGAGACACTGTTGCTCTTGAGTATTTTGGAGAGGTCCCTAACCACAGACTTTCCCATCGCAATACGTTTTTTCGCCAAGAGTGTTGACCGTGGAGCCAAGCAAACTGAAGCTGTGAACAATCTCAATCTCTTCACCATCCATCCTGATGTTACCGATTGGTCCAGTGGTGAGAATTTTTGTCTTCTTGACATTGAGCCTCAGTCCATATTGAAAGCTGCAGTCCTTGACCCTCTGCAGCAAGTGCATGAGGTCCTCCTCAGTTTCAGCGAGCAAGGTTGTGTCATCTCATAACGCAGATTGTTGATAGATCTTCCACCAATCCTAACGCCACGCTTCTCCTCATAGAGCCCCGCCTCTCGGATGATCTGCTCTGCATACAGGTTGAAAAGGTATGGAGATAGGACACATCCCTGGCGTACACCCTTCCCAATTTTGAACCATGCAGTGTTGCCCTGCTCTGTTCTGACGACTGCCTCTTGGTCCAAGTATAGGTTTCACATTAGCACAATTAAATGTTCTGGGATTCCCATTCTTCTCAGAGTCAGCCACAGTTTGTTACGATCCACGCAGTCAAATGCCTTTGCATAATCAATGAAACACAGATAGACATTCTTCTGGTATTCTCTGCTTTCAGCTAAGATTCATCTAACATCAGCTGTAATATCCCTAGTACCACGACCCCTTCTAAACCCAGCCTGGACTTCTGGCAGTAAACAACGTAAATGTTAGTTTCAACATTTGGCTGAGCTTGTTATATATTGTTTAATATAGGATGTAAACAGAGTTTGTTTATTACCTCTTTCGCTCTAGTGTGCCTCCCGTGTTACTGCTACCCTGTCTATCCTTTCTCTGGTATTTGCCTATTTGCTAAAAGAGCAAAGTCAAGAGAGTGAAAATGCCATCATAGTTTTAGAAAAAAAGAACATGCAAGTTTTATTTTATTTTGGAAAATAGAATGAACACACAAATCAACTCTTTGGGATCTCTGGATTCTTATTCTAGGTCTGGCCTCTAGAGGGCGATACTGCTTAAATACAGTGTCTTATTTTTGTTGGAAAATCTCCATCATTGACTTAGCTCCTCCTCCCTGTCACTCACTGAAGAATTCTAACTAAATATTAAACAGAGTGTGACAAGAAATAAGGGTTAGAAGTCTTCCAGGCTCATCTCAGAAGTTTTACTATTTTTATCTAAGCAAAATATTAGTCCAATTTCACCTCCCCACAGCTCCACAACCACGAAGAAGAGCTCATACACCGTTTAGGAAAGAAGTTGTTTCCACTGCTGAACCATGCTCCTGTTGCTCATGCAAGTGCTGGGGATAATTTTTGCCCTGAGTGAGTAAAATTTCATTATTTATAGTTCCATAGATTATTAATGGAAACATTTCCCCCCCCTTAGTCTTGTTTGCACTACTTTCACTGTAATAACATTGATTTTGTAGGAGAAACCAGAGCCCAGTCAGTGACCCAGCTGGACATCGAAGTCTCTGTGTTTGAAGGGTCCTCACTGGAAATGAGGTGCAACTACTCCTATGGTGCAACACCTTACCTCTTCTGGTATGTCCAGTACCCTAGGCAAGGCCTCCAGCTTCTCCTCAAGTACTTCTCAGGGGAAACCCTGGTCAAAGGCATCAATGGTTTTGAGGCTGAATTTAAGAAAAGTGAATCTTCCTTCAACCTGAGGAAACGCTCTGCTGGCTGGAGCGACTCTGCTGAGTACTTCTGTGCTGTGAGTGACACAGTGCTGGGAACTGCAGGGGGAGCTGAACACAAACTTCCTGAGACAGACAGGGAGACTAGTGCAAACATGAACTTCTCTTAGTCCTTGAAATAGCTAAATCTGAAAGGTTTTGAATTCCACTATGTAGGGAGGCATCACAGTATTCATGCAACAGTGGACACAAGTGTACAGAGACTTGGTTAGCAGTATGAGGTTGAAAAACATGAAAAAGTTATGTATAGGAGTTGTGATGTGACACAGGAGAGTTTTGGTTTTCACTCATTAACTACATTCCCAAAAGTGAGATAATATTGTATGTTTCTCTTTTTCTTGCAAATATACAGTGTTTCTCAACTTCATAATATTGAAATGGTTTCCCTCTAATCCTTTTTTCCTGTTGGTAATGTGCTGATTGTTTCCCCTCACTTTTTTTTGTTTTGTTAGATGCTGCTGAGTCAAGTATGATTCATGGTGACCCTATGAATAATAGACCTGAACCTTGTTCTATCCTGTGCCATACTCATTATCTCTGACATCCTTGAGCTCATTGTTAGAGTCACTGAGTGAAATCCATCTCATGAGAGTCTTCCTCACTTTCCCTGACTCTCTGCCTTTCCAAACACGATGCTTGCACAGTGACTGTGACAATGGATTCAACTATGTCAGAGATAACGTAGTCTTGTTGAGCGTTTTCTACTGTTTTTCTGACCCTCCACCTTTCTAAGAATGGTATTTTTTAAATGCTCCAATTTAGAAGAGAGATTCTTAGGATGGTGAATACCTACAATACTCATCACAATAGCTAAACACAAGATTAAATAGTTGGGAACAAATCTAACTAGAAACACAAAAATGCCTATTCAAAGAAAATTACAAAACATTACTACAAGAAACAAAAAGAGACATGGAGAAATGGAAGAATATCCCTTGCTCATGGATAAAAGACTCAATATTGTGAAAATGACAATTCAACTAAAAGCAATCCACAAATTCAATACAATCCCAATACAAACACTAATCCCATTCTTTAACGAGATGGAAAAGGCAATTTACAATTTCACCTGAGATGGAAAGAGACTCCAAATAAGTGAAGCACTCCTGAAAAAGGGAAATAAGATAGGATGCGTCTCACTCCCTGATCTCAAATCCTACTACTTGGTGGTCAAGACAGCATGGTGCTGGTACAGTGACAGACAGACAGATCAATGGAATAGAATTGACAACCCAGAAGTCAGCTCATCTACCTATGGTTAACTGATTTTTGACAAGGAGAGGAAATCAGATAAGTGGGGAAATGAAAGCCTCTTTAATAAATGGTGTTGGCAAAAATATCTGCAGAAAACTTAAGCAAGGCCTACACCTCACACCATACACAAAAACTAACTCAAAGTGGATCACAGGCCTAGGAGTAAAACCAAGGACAATAAACTTCATCAGAGAAAAGCTTGGAAGAACTCTAGAAGCCCTAATCCACAATATGGACAGTCTTCTAAGCATCTTGAAAAACCTACAACCTTGAAAGAATAAAATAGATGAACAGGACCTTCTAAGAATCAAATCCATGTTCACATCAAAAATATCTTCTCCAACAGGATAAGAAGGAAGCCCACAGACTGGGGGGAAATATTTGGTAATGACACATCTCATAAGGGTCTCATACCTAAAAATTATAGATTAGTCCAGTACCTCAACAAGAAAAAGGTAAAACAACCTAATTGCAAAATGGACATAGGCTATGAATAGACACTTAACCAAAGAAGACATTTAGATGGGAAACAAATACATGAGGAAATGTTCAATATCCCTAGCTCTCAGAGAGATGCAAATAAAAACAACTATATCATCTCACCCCAAAAATAATAGCAAAGTTCAACAGAGCAGCAAACAATAAATGCTGGCAAGATTTTGGAGAGATTGTAAACTTTATTCACTGTTGGTGGGAGTGTAAAATGGTGCAACCATTATGAAAGACTGTATGTTGCTTTTTAAAAAAGTTAGAAATAGAAATACCATTTGACCCAGCACTTTCATGATCAGGAATAAATCCTAAAGAAACCGGAGCTGCCATCCTAACAGACACATGAACACTTATGTTTATTGCCATGTTATTCACAATAGCAAAAGATGGAAGCAACCCAAGTGCCCATCAACAAATGAATGGATAGAAAAATGATGGTATATTCACACAATGGAATACTACGCAGCACTGAAATGCAGGAACTCATACAATATTACACAACATGGGTGACCTTGGAGGGCATTATGCTGAGTGAAATATCTCAGTCACAAAAGGACAAATACTACATAAAACCAATGTTAGAAACCAGGACTGACAAGGAGGTTGGGGAGAAACTAAGAAAAGAGGGTATGAATAATGAATACTGTATTGGAACAGACGAAGAAGAATTGTTTAAAAGGAATATATAATTAGGTATTATTTGTCTGACAACAGTCCAGAATAGCAAAGTGTACTGGGGGGAAAGGTGCGAGAAAGGGAGGAAATTATGCAAAAATGAATGATTTTATTTTTTTTTTAAGTGGAGAAGTAAGGAGGAAAATGTGCAATGATGAATGAATGAAACTGCAACTTTTCTGTAAACTTTCATTAAAATCACAGTAAAAAAAAAAAAGAACCACACTATGTTTATGTGAGTTTAAGTAAATGTTAAACATTTAGCAAGAGGAATAAATGATTTAAAAATTCTTAGTATTTCTTTAAGAACTGTTATAGAGAAAAGATACACTAATTTTTGACAATTTATGTGAAAGCAAAAAGTATATTTTGTTTCTCCTAATGATAGAAATTATCTCCTGAGTCTGGGCGCTTTAATGCATAGTTATGTTGCTAACCCAAAGGTTGCACTTCTCTGACAGTTCAAATCCACCAGCCTCTGGGAGAAAAAGGAGCAGTCCCCTCTCATGGACTTTACTACTCATTAATAACTTGTCATATGCAGGTTACACAGTCTTGCTGCTGAAAATAAAGAGGACTTGAAGCACTCGTTGAATAGATTATCCTTCAATTTAAAGAAAAAAACACTTTAAACAACTGGACCTATGAACAAATAATACTTAACTGAGAAAAGATTAAAATTATTAAAGATTTAATTTTACTTGGACTCACAATTAATGCCTCTAAAAGTTGTTGTTGTTAGGTGTCACTGAGTCCACTATAACTTATGTTGTTATTGTTGTTGTTACATGTCGTCAAGTCATAGCAACCCTATATACAACAGCCCTAAATCCTGATCTATCCTGTGCCAATCTTATTGTCTCTGACACATCTACCCCCATTACCCCAGTCACTGAATCAATCCATCTCATAGGGGTTCTTCCTCCCTGTGCTGTCACTCCACCCTCCCAAGCATGACATCCCTCCCCAAGGACTGGTTTCTGCTCCTGATCCTTTAAACAACAGATCTGAACTTTGCCCTATCCTGAATCATGTTCATTGTAATCACTGTGCCAATCCATGTCATTGAGGCTCTTCTATTTCAATGACTCTATGATGTTTTTTCCCCAGTATGTTGTGTTTTCCAAGGACTGATCTCTCATGGCATCATGCCCAAAATATGTGAGATGAAATTTCACCATTCTTGCTTCTATTTTCATAGAAGTATGGCTATTGTCAGGTATCATCAAGTTGACCACAATTCTTAGCACCTTTATAAACAACAGATCTGAACAACCTCCATGGTCTTTGATATGCTCAAGCCCATTGTTACAATCATGGAGTCAATCCATCTTATTGAGAGTCTGTCTGCTTTCTTTCTCTGACCCTGCACACTTCCCAGTCTGATGTCTTTTCCCAACAACTTATCTTCTGATAATATGCCCAAAGTATGTGAAACTAAGTTTCCCTATCCTTGTCTACTCTTGGTTGCACTTCTTCCAAGATTGACTTATTTGTACTTTTGACAGTAGAATCCATAGAAGAGGCAGTCAAGAAATTAAGAAATCTTTAGGGGGAACCAAGATGGTGGTGGCAGAGGAAGCAATATATTGCAGGAGCAGCAAGCTGCGTTGAAATGGGCCACCATGGCTCTCCACAGTCCTGTTTATCTATAATTGAACAATTAAACAGTTATTGATCTTCAATATGGATCGAGGCTCAATATCAAGAGAACAAATTAAAACAGACATTCGGATGGCGGGGAAGAAGAACAAACTGGGAAGGAGGGTGGAGAGAATGGTGCGACAATGAAGGAGTGAAAGCCCAGAATCCCTGTGAATGTTCATTGAAACTAATAAAATTTAATAATGATAATAATAAAACAAAAAACAAACAAACAAACAAACAAACAAAAAAGAACAGCAATAAAATACTGTGTCTATAAAAAAAAAAACAAACCAAAACAAAAAACAAAAAAAAAGATTCTCAAAAATGAATTCATGGGTCCCACGGTTCCCAGCACCCTCTGCCAAGCCCACGCTGCCGCCACAGCTTCACGGGGATAGCTGTTCAGCTCCTGGGGTCAGCCAGGAGCCCTTCAGCCCCTGGGGTGTGCCACCCAGCCCCTGGGGAGGCCCTCGCGGTATGCTGCTTGGCCCCCAGGGAGAGACGTTCAACGTTCAACCCTCGAGGTGAGCTGTTGGCCAACCCAAGTGTGTGCTGTCAGGGCCCTGGAAAGAGCCTTCAGGTTGCTGGGGAAAACTGCCTATGGTATACAAAGAATTTTATCTAAGCCATTTTCCTCCAACTCTCACTCAGTACACCTGTAAGTAACACGTTCAAAGCCCTTCTATTTGTAACTCACAAGTTTGTTCTCTCTAGGTTCCCTCCCTTTCCTATGTTGTTGTGTTGTTAAGTGCCGTTGAGTTGCAGACGACTCATAGTGACCCTAGGAACGAAAGTCCTCAACACTTGCGAGCGTGATTTTTATCCTTTCTTCAGGTTCATAGGGCTCCCCTTTACCCTTCACATCAGCACCCCTGTTCAGCATGAAGAAGCCAGAGTCTGTGCCCCATTCCCAAATGAGAAACCTACAAGTGAATATGACAATTTCTTTGTTAAAATAAATAAATAAAAAATTAATCACCACTGGACTATGCTCACCATTGTCTTGTCGTTTCTGGTCCCTGCTGAATCTTTCTCATTTCCTTCACCTATTCTTCCCACCCACCAAATTGTGCAGTCCTGTGATTTCATCCCTGCCCATCCTCACTCTTCTGCTCCCAACCCTCACCCGTCCATACATGTTTTTCACAATAAAAAACAAAGAAATCTCTAAGTCATAATATTTTAAATCACTCACATACAGGTGACAGCTGGACAATAAATAAGGAAAAGTCAAGAAGAGTTGATGTCTTTGCTCTGTGGTGATGGTGTAAAATATTGAATATTCTTGTGACTGTCAGAAGACTAAAGAACTCTATCTTAGATACTCACTCCCTCTATTTCATTACTGTAAAGCAAAGATAGTAAGACTTAATCTCATGTTACTATGTTCTAGATTTTGCACTGCAAGCCCAAAGTCACGTGGTTCGAATTTACCAGTTGCTGTGAGGGAGAAAGATAGATTATCTCCTCTGGTGCAGTTTACAGTGTCTGAAAACCCACTGAAAGGTCAGCTGTAAGAGAGTTCCAACTTCACAGTAATGAGATAGAGGGAGTGACCAGGAGGTCACATGTTAGCAGGAGGGACCAGTCCTTAATAACTTTACCATCATACTTGATAAAGTAGATGACAAATGAAAAAGAGAAAGATTCTCAGTGAGATAATTTAACAAAGTGATGATAAGAATGGAATCAGACATAGTAATTATGAAGATAGGAAAAGACTAGATAATATTTAAAAAAACTTTTTTGGATACAGTATTGCTATGGGTCTGAAGTGACTTGAGGGCATTTAATATCATCATCAAAATCAACAACAACAATATGGTAGTTTTAAAAATTATAAGTCTTTAAAGGCAAGGATGCTGTACCAAGAATTCATTATAATTCAACACTATCTACTACTACTATTGGAGAAAGATGGGAAATCTCCTCTTTTATGATTATTTGACTCTGAAAACCCACTGGAAGGCCAGTTGTCAATCAAATTTGACCTGATGATACCTGACAACAGTATAACAACATCTTGAAAAATTAATGGACCATGATAGGTACTGAACTAATATATTTGGTTTGGACATCATAAGATGTACTCGTTCAAATAATTGTACATTTCCATCAAAGTCTTGGAGTACTGAGGCTCAATAGATCTTGAATGTAATTACAGTTTCTTTTGGTTCTTAAGGATAAATTGTTTGAACTATATTTTAAGATGTGTGTCGGAAGCAGGAGTGGCATCTACTTCCTAAACAATGTGCGCAACATGCCTCTGGAAACTATGAACTTTGATAAGTGATTATAGTTATAGAAAGGCTTCAGGTCTTTTGTTCCTAGAGCCAAAATGAGTCATGCTCGTCTTGATGGCAATCAACAACAATAACAACAACAACAACAACTACAGTAGTTTATAATAAGCAACACACAATATTATATTATTTATTTTTAAGGAAAATAGCATGTCCTTTTCCTATTTAAAAAAATTTACTATATCTGTGGAAAGAATTGTTGAAGTTCAATATCACCAGTTAAAACCAAGCCAGGCACTGACTGTGGAAAAGACCTTCAACTACTCATGTGCAAGTTCATGTGGAAGTGGAAGAAAATGAAACAAATCCACAAGAACAAAAATATGGTCTGTAATCTATGCCGCCTGAATTTGAAAATCATCTTAAGAACAGGACTGAGACTTTAACACTAGTTATTGAAAAACAGATGAGTTGTGGGATGGCATTAAGGATACCATTCATGTAGATAGCAAGGGCCATTACAAAGACAGGAGAGAAAGAAAAGACCAAAATGGATGTCAGAAGAGACTCGGAAAATTGGACTAGAGTGTCAAGAAGCCAAAAAAGAAAAATTGCCAAAGTGAAAAAACAAACAACAAAGCAGAAGAGATGAAGCTGAAAAAGACAAAGCAAAATATTATAATGAAATATGAAAAGAGTTGGAGTTGAAAAACAAAAAAAAGAAGAACTCACAGTATTTTTAAGCTGCAAGAACTTGAAAGAAAAACCAAATTTAAGCCTCAAGTTGCAATTCTGAAGGATGCCACGGGCAACATTCTGAATGAACAAGGAAGCAAAAAAAAGAAGATGAAAGAAATTTGTAGAGTCACTGCACAAAAAGAAGTGGCAGGAAAAGAGCTATTTCAGGAAGACCCAGTGGTGGTGACGAAAAAAACAAAACCAAAACAAAACATGATTCATTGAGGGCATTTTGGAGATGTCCATGAGAGAAGACTTGACTACTGCAATACGTCTTTTCTCCTGACTGCTAGTACTAAAGGTATTGCTTGTGGATCCAAGCAAGATGAAATTGTTGACAATTTTAATCTTTTCTCCATATGTTATGATTTTGCTTATCAGTCCAGTGGTGAGGATTTTTGTCTTCTTGATGTTGAGATCCATTCCACATTGAAGGTTGTATTATTTGACCTTCTGCAGCAAGTATTTCAAGTCCTCACTTTCAGCAAGCAAGGTTGTGTCATCTGCATAACACAGATTGTTGAGGAGTCTTCTCTGATCCTGATACCCCATTCGTCTTCATAGAGTCCAGCTTCATGAATGATTTCCTCAGTATACAGACTGAATAGATATGGAGGATGGATACAACCCTCACACACACCTTTCTCAATTTTAAACCATGCAGCGTTCCCTTGCTCTGTTTGGAAAACAACTTCTTAATCTAGGTTTCATGAACATAATTAAGTGTTCTGGGATCCTTATTTTTCTCACCGTTAGCCATAATTTGTTATTGTCCACACAGTCAAATGCCTTTACATAGGCAATAAAACACAGAGAGACATTCTTCTGGTATTCTCTGCTTTCAGCCCGGATTCTACTTACATCAGCAATGATATGCCTGGTGCCATGATATTTTCTAAATACAGCATGAACTTCTGTCAGTTCTTTATCATTGTACTGTCTTACATGTTTATGGATTATCTTCAGCAATATTTTGCTCACATATGATATTGTTCAATAATTTCCACATTTATTGGATCATCTTTCTTGGGAATGGGAACAAATATGGATCTCTTTCAGGCAATTAGCCAAGTAGCTGTCCTATACATTTCCTGGTATAGAGCATGTACAGGACTGCATCTGTTAATAGGAACATGTGAGCTGATATTCTGGTGATGCTCATTATTTTTATTTAATTTTTATTTATTTTTTTTATTTTTTTTTGATGCCTCATTCTTTGTAAAACAGAATAAACTCTTTTTGGGGACTTTTGATCCTCAGTTCTATGTTTGACCTCCAGAGGGCGATGCTGAGTCTTGTTCTGTTGAAAGATCAGCTATCATTGGCAGAGCTCCTCCTCCCAGCAGCTGGCTGGAGAAAAAGATGACTTCTTTGCTGACAGCAGCAAGAAACAAGGATTAGAAGTCACAAAGCCTTCAGGGTTTTGTATTATTATGTGAACACAGAATCTGCACAGCTTAATTTTCTTCACAACTCTCTCTCTTTTTTGGAGAGCTTTTCTTCAGCTACTTTCCTGGCTTTTTAGAAGAGATCTTCCAGAATAGAGCCCGTGTGTCTTCACTGCTTGGCCATGCTTTTGTTGCTTTTCTCAATGTTCGGCATGATTTCTATCCCAAGTAAGTTAAATTTCATTATAGTTCCCAGTTTTAGACTCCTAATGGAAATACTTTAAGTAGTAAAGTCTATACTGCTTTAACTTATTTATACTAATTTTACAGGAGATGCCAGAGCCCAGTCAGTGACCCAGCTTGATGTCCAAGTTTCTGTGTCTGAAGGATTCTCACTAGAGTTGAGGTGCAACTATTCTGTTACCAGAACTCCTTATCTCTACTGGTATGTCCAGTATCCCAGTGAAGGCCTCCAGCTTCTCCTCAAGTACTTCTCAGGAGAAACTCTGGTCAAAGGCATCAATGGTTTTGAGGCTGAATTTAAGAAAAGTGAATCTTCCTTCAACCTGAGGAAACACTCTGCTGGCTGGAGCGACTCTGCTGAGTACTTCTGTGCTGTGAGTGACACAGTGCTGGGGACTGCAGGGGGAGCTGAACACAAACTTCCTGAGACACCAGGGAGGACTAGTGCAAAAAGGAACTCTCTTTAGTGCCTGAAATATTTTGAATCCTGTTATGTTTGAGAGACACTACAGCGTTTATATATCACTGGGTGTAAGGGACTTGCTAAGTAGTATGAGGTTGAGAAACATTAAAAACTTAGATATTAGAATTGTGATTTGACACAGGCAGGTTTTGTTTTTCCTTCAGCATTATATCTTTGAAGAATTCCCAACAAATGGTTTCTTTTGTTGGTTTCTCTTCTCTTTGCAAATTGACTGCCTGATGTGTGATGTTAGCAATGTTGTTTGATAATTTCCACACTCTGTTGAGTCACCTTTTTTTGGAATGGGAATAAATATGGATCTCTTCCAAACACTTGGTCAAGTAATTGTCCTCCAGATATCTTGGCACAACTTGGTGAGCAGATCCAGGGCAACATCTGTTTGTTGAAATACGTTAATTGGTATTCCATAAATTCCTGGGGCTTTTTTTTTCCCAAGTCCTTCAGAGCAGCCTGAACTTCCTCCTTCATCACCATTGCCTCTTGATCATATGTTGCTTCTTGAAATTCTGCTTAGTGAACGCCAGATAAATTATATCTCAAAAAAAACCCCACCAAGGCATATCATAGTTAAATAGAACAAGAGCATGTAAATCTAATAAATATCTATGTGCAAAATGATACAATTGCAAAATACACAAGATAACTGAAAGACCTAAAAATGAAATAGATGATATTGTGACAGTACTGGGAGACTTTAACACACTACTCTCAATTCTCAAGGAAAGACAGCCTTTAAACATCAACAACGATACAAAATAACTATATAATTAACTAATTTGATCTCATGAAAGTATATAGCTTAATGACCTTAAAAGAGTTCAATATACCTTTTTCTCCAGTATTTATGGAACATTCTCCAGAATGGATCATGTTAGGTCACAAAGCAAGCCTCAATAAATTTAAATAACACTGCAATAATACAAAGCATTTTCTCAGCCCACAATGCAATAAAATTAGAAAACAGCAATAAGACAATATAAGAAACCCACCAGATGCTCCACTGGAGAAGGAGGGGCAATCTCTTGTTCCAGTTGGACAGAACTGGATGATACACAACAACAATAAAAAACAAAAAGACGCAACTAATGTTTACACTTGCGTGTTTACTGCAATATTATTTACAATAGCAAAGAGTTGGGAATCTTCCAAGTGTCCATCAACAGATATGTGACTAAAGAAACTGACACATTTGCAAAATAGAGCGCTATGTGTCGGTGAAAAAGGAACAAGAATTTGTGAAACACTGTACAAAATGGACAAATATAGGACAAGTTATGCTGTATGGCATAATCAATCCAGTCTATAGATGACAATTATGCAGTAAGACCACTGTTATAAAAAGCTAATGAAAGGTTTAAACCCAGATAGAATTAATCTTCATGAAATAACAAGGATGTGAAAGGGAGAGTAGGGGAGCAAAAATTATTACAGATAATGCAGATAAGTTGAGTGAAAGGAGAAAGCAATACACAGTGAGTGGACAGTGTACCCTGCTTAAGAAGTGGTTTGCTGTGTTCTGTGTCATTCAGTCGATTTCAACCCTGTCCTATCCTGAGTCAATCTCTCACTGTCTCTGATACACTTTGCCCCAGTCATTGTGTCAATTAATTTCATCTAGAATCTCCCTCTCTTGTGCCATCCCTAAGCATAATGTCCTTTGCCAAGGGCTGGTCCCTTCTTGCAACATGCTCAAAGAATGTGAGACGGAGTTTCAAAATCCCTCCCTCCAAGGAGCAACTTGGTTGCATTCCCTCCAGGGCAAACCTCTTTGTTCTCTTGGTAGTCCAATGTATGCTCCATGCTCTTCTCCAGCACAACTCAAAGGTATCAATTCTTCTTCCATCACCCTTAATCATCATCTAGCACTTTGATATGTAACAACTAATTGCCAAGACCATAGCTTGTATCAGACCCACCTAAGTCTCTAGACTGACATTCTTGACCTTTAGCACTCTGGAGAGTCCCTGACAGCAGATTTTCCTACTGCAATTCATCTTTTGATTTCCTGCCTGCTGGTGCCAAGTGTGTTGATTGTGGTGGATCTAAGCAAACTGAAATTGTTACCAATTTCAGCTCTTCTCCATCTATCATGGTGCTGCCAATTGGCCCAGTGGTGAGAATATTTGTCTTTCTGATGCTGAGCTTCAATCCATATGGAAAACTGCAGTCCTTGAATTTCTACAGGAAATAATTCAGGTCTTCTTCAGTTTCAGCAAGCAAAGTTGTGTCATCTGCATAATAAAGGTTGTTGATGAGTCTGCCTTCAAACCTGATACCACTTTACTCTTCATGAAGTCCAGCCTTCCACCTGATCTGTTCCACATGTAGTGAAAAGGTATGGGAATAGGATGCATTCCTGATGTGCACCTTTCCTGATTTTGAACCATGCATTGTTTGCTTGCTCTGTTCTGATGACTGCTTTCAGGTCCAAGTTTCCCATGAAGACAATCAGGAAATGATTAGACAGTGTAATAAACTTAATTGGTTGATTAGACTGTAATAATTACATTAATAAGTATAATTAATGTTATAAAAGAAACTATGAGTGTCCCAGAGGTACACGGTTCGAAACCCCCAGATACTCTGCTGGAGAAGGAGGGACAATCTCCTCTTGTACCAGTCAGATCTGATTTGACTGTACACATGCACAAAATAATAATTTTTTTAAAAAAAAGAAACTATGAGTGATTACATGAAAACCCAACAGAATTTGCAAACTCTCAAATAAAAACAAATTTAAAAAGAAAAAAACCAAAAACCCCAAACAAACAAAAAGAAGATAAAAGAGAAAAAAAGCTATGCACCTAGAAGCTAAATAATAGCCTGCTAAATAATAATTGGGCAACAGAAGAGATGAAAAAAAAAGTTTCTTGAAACAAACGAGAATGAAAACACAACTTACCAAAACCTTTGAGATACAGTAAAAACAGTAATTACAAATCAATTTATAGCAATAAGACACACATAAAAATTGACCATTTAATTAAACACCACTAAAAAATAGGGGGGCAACCCCATAGCAAACAAAGACTACAAATTTTAAAAGAAAAAAAATCACAAAAATAATGCACAAAGAAATTGAATAGAAAACAGAAAAACAACCAAAACTATCAACAAGACTGAGTTGGTTCTTCAAAGGGTCAATAAAATTGACAGACCAATGGTAACTTAACAAAAAAGACGAAAATAGAAAAGTCACAAATAATAAGAGTTGGAATGAAAGGAGTGATGTCACAGCAGATTCAATGGAAATAAAAAGGATAATAATGGAATATTATAAAAACCTATAACAAATATGAAAACTTATAGAAAATGGACAAATACTTAGAAATTCACATTCTACACAGTATGACACAGATTAAATATTTAACCAAAACCATCACAAAAAAGAAATTGAGCAAGCCATACAAAAATTATTTTTGTTTGTTTAATGTTTTGTAATTTTCTTTGAATAGATCTTTTTTCCTAGTTAGATTTTCTCCAAAGTATTTAATCTTTTTAAAAAATTGATTTTAATGAACGTTTACAGAGACTTTGGATTTCCATTAATTCATTGTGGCACACTTTCCTCCCTGCCTACATCTCCCCCTAGTTCGCTTTTCTCTTTGAAAAGTAAAAAGAAAATTCTTTCATTATTATACAATCCCCCCTCATCCCCCTAGTCCACTCCACTGTGTAGCTTTCATTCTAGACTCTTGTCATGTCAATAATACCTAATCATATATTCCTTTTAAGCAGTTCTCCCCATCATCTGTTTCAATGCAGTATATCCCCTCTTTCCTTAGTTTCCCCCCAACCCCAATGTCAGTCTCACTTTACAACAGTGACATTATACAGTATTTGTTCTTTTGTGGCTGAGATATTTCACTCAGCATAACGTCCTCCAGGGTCACCCATCTTGTATAATAATTCATGAGTTACTTGTTTTTCAATGCAAGTATTTAATCCTATAGTTATCTATTGTGATGGGTATTGTTTTTCTTAGCTCCATTGAGTATTCTCTTTGTTACTGTAGAAATATCCAGGCCACTTTGCTGAATTGGTCAACTATGTCCAGTGGTTTCTCTTTAGATTTTCTAAAGTATACTATCATATCATCTTCATATAGAGATTATTTTATCTCCTCTTTGACAATTTGGATACCTCTTATTTCCTTCTCAGGTGTTCTATATCAGTCTGTGTCAGTTTAGGTAGGTTTTGAGTTTCTAAGTGTCAGTTTTCTTTAGGTTTTCTTTTTTTTTTTTTTTGAGCATAGTTTTTCATAATATTCCATTGTTAATATTTTTATCTTAGTTGGTTCTGTTGTGACATTGCCCCTTGCATCTCTTATTCAGATTATTTGTATCTTTTCTGTGTTAGTGGTTTGTAGATTTTATTGACCTATTTGAAGAAAAAACTCAGTTTTGTTGATAGTTTCAATTGTTTTTTAGTTTTATATTTCATTTATTTCTGCTCTAATTTTTATAATTTCAGTTTCTGTAAATGATGTCAAGTTTTCTTGCTGTTCTTTTTTAATTTGCTGGAGATGTTGAGTTAAAGAATCAATTATAATTTTTTTTCTTCCCTTTTGATGTGTTTGCTTATTGCTATAAATTGACCTCTGACCACTGCTTTGGCTGTTTCCCAGAGGTTTTGATTGTATTTTCGTTGTCATTTGTTTCAAGAAACTTTATTTATATCATTTTTTATTTCTTCTAGTACTCTTATCCAACAAGGTATTGTTTTGCTTCCAAATGTATGTTTTTTCTCCTTTATCCTTTTGTTATTAGTTTCTAATTTTGTAGCACTGTATCATGAGAAGGTAGTTTATATTATTTCTATCTCTTTGAATTTATTGATGCTTGCCTTGTGACCTAAAAATATAATCTGTTTTGAAAAATGTTCCATGCACATTGAAGAAGAAGGTATACTGAGCTCTTCTTTTGGTGCATTAGCCTTTATATATCTATGAGATTGAGTTGGTTTATTGCATGGTTTAATTCTTCAGTATCTTTGCTGAGCTTCTTTATGGCAGTTGTTTTATCTTTTCTTGAGAGTAGTCTCCTACTACTATAGTTGTGGTGTTTGTTTCTTTTTTAGTTCTGTTAATCTTTGCTTTGTATATTTTGCAGCTCTATCATTTGATGTTGACAACCAAGCCAAAGGTGGGTGATTTTAATCTGCAGCCCTCAGGCCTAGTTTTAATTGTTTTTGGTAAACCATTCATCTATGTGGTATAGCACTGATCTGTCCATTTGCTGTGCATAGATAACTCAAAGTTGCTGTGATGCTAAACACTGATGTGCTGAATGCAATAATGGTTGCCCATGGTGGGCAGTGTTTGGTGGAGTTTCCCAATTAAAAAAAGCTGGGAAGCAGGAGTGGCATCCACTTCCAAAATAGCTTGCCTCCTGAAACTCTATGAGCTTGGAGAAACAATGAAAATTATTCAAGTGTTCAGGTCTCTCATTCATAGGGTCACTATGAGTCATCTACGACTCAATGGCACTTAACAACAACATCAATTGGTGCATAGATATTTATTATGGCTATGTCCTCTTGTTCTACTGACCTGGAGATATGGAAGAATATATAATGTTCATGAATAGGGAGACTCAATATTATGAAAACGTCAGTTTTACCAAAGGCAATCTGCAAATTCAATGCAATCTCAATACAAATACCAATTCTATTCTTCAACAAGAGGGAAAAGGTAATTTCCAATTTCATTTGGAATGGAAAGAGATCCTAAATGAGCAAAGCACTCCTGAAAAAGAGAAACAATGTAGGAGGATTGCCACTCTCTGATCTCAAATTCTACTACTCAGTTATGGTGGTCAAGACAGCATGGTACCAATAGAGTGACAGACACATAGATCAATGGAATAGAATTGAGATCCCAGAAATCAGCTCATCTATCTATGGTCAACTGGTTTTTGGCAAGGAGATGAAATCAATTAAGTGGGAAAATGAAAGCCTCTTTAACAAATGATGTTGACAAAATTGGTAAACTATATGTAGAAAACTCAAGCAAGGCCTACACCCTACACCATAAACAAAACCAACTCAAAGTGGATCAAGGACCTAGGAGTAAAACCAAAGACTATAAACTTCATCAAAGAAAAGCTTGGAATAACTCCAGAAGCCCTAATCCATAACAAACATGAACAATCTTCCAAGCATCCTGAAAAACCTACAGCCAAGAGAGAATAAAATAGATGAATAGGACCTTCTAAGCCTCAAAGTTTCCAAAAGGCAGCATGGGATGACAAAGCAAAATATTACAATGAAATGTGCAAGGTGCGGGAGACGGAAAATCAAAAGGGTCGAACTCGCTTAGAATTTCTCAAGCTCAAGGAACTGAAAAACAAATTCAAGCCTCGAGTTGCTATAATCAAGGATGCTTTTGGCAGAATATTAAATGATTCAGGAAGTATTAAAAGAAGATGGAAATGAATTGGCAGACACAGAAGAATTTAGTGAAATAACATATGAGCAAGAGCCTATGGTGATGAAGGAAGAAGTTCAAGCTGCTTTGAAAGATGGCAAAAAAAAAATAAGGCCCCGGGAATAGATGGTATACCAAATGACATATTTCAGCTAACAGATGCTGCTCTGGATGTGCTCACCAAGTTGTGTCAAAAAATCTGGAGAACAACCACTTGGCCAACTGACTGGAAGAGATCTATATTTGTTCCCATTCCAAATAAGGGTGACCCAACAGAGTGTGGAAACTATAGAACAATATCACTGATTTCACATGCAAGCAAGATTCTACTAAAGATTATCCAAAACTGACTGGAGCAACACATCAGCAGAGAACTGCTGGAAGTCCAGGCTGGGTTTAGAAGGGGTTGTGGTACTAGGGATATTGTAGCAAATGTTAGATGGATCTTAGCTGAAAGCAGGGAATACCAGGAGAATGTCTATCTGTGTTTCATTGATTATGCAAAGGCGTTTGACTGTGTGGATCATAACAAACTGTGGCCGACTCTGAGAAGAACGGGAATCCCAGAGCACTTGATCATGCTAATGCGAAACCTATACTTGGACCAAGAGGCAATCGGAAACACTGTATGGTTCAAAATTGGGAAAGGTGTACACCAGGGATGTGTTCTATCCATACCTTTTCAACCTTTATGCAGAGCAGATTATCCGAGAGGCTGGGCTCTATGAGGAGAACTGTGGCATCAGGATTGGTGGAAGATCTATTAACAATCTGTGTTATGCAGATGACACAACCCTGCTTGCTGAAACAGAGGAGGACCTGAAGCGCTTTCTGCAGAAGGTCAAGGACTGCAGCCTTCTGTATGGCTTGTGGCTCAATGTCAAGAAGACAAAGATTCTCACCACTGGACCAATTGGCAGCATCAGGATGGATGGTGAAGAGATTGAGATTGTTAACAACTTTAGTCGGCTTGGCTCCATGTCAACACTCTTGGCACCAGTAGCCAGGAAATAAAAAAAAAATGTATTGCGATGGGAAAGTCTGCTGTTAGGGACCTCTCCAAAGTACTGAAGAGCAATGCTGTCACTCTGGAGACTAAGGTGTGACTGATACAGACTGTGGTGTTTGCAATCACTTGTTTTGCATTAGAGAGTTGAACAATGACTAGGAAGGATACAAGGAGAATTGATGCCTTTGAGCTGTGGTGCTGGAGAATAGTATTGAGTGTACCATGGACTGCCAAGAGAACAAACAGATTTATCCTGGAGAGGGTTAAACCAGGCTGCTTCTTGGAGGCAAGGATTCTGGGGCTTCATCTAACATACTTTGGACATGATGTAAGGAGGGACAGGTCCTTGGAAAGGGACATCATACTTGGGAGGTTGGAGGGACAGCGCAAGAGGGGAAGAGCCTTTATGAGGTGGATTGATTCAGTGACTGGGGTAATCGGGATGGGTGTGTCAGAGGCAGTGCTATTGGCCCAGGATAGAGCAGGGTTTAGGTCTGTTGTATAAAGGGTCGCTATGAGTTGCAAGCGACTGGACGGCACATAACAACAACAAACAACAATAACAACAACACCAACAAAGTCTCAAATCCCTATGCACACAAAAACCTTCTTCAATAGGGTAAAAATAAAAGCCACAGGCTGGGGGGAAAAAAGTCAGGTAATGACATGTCTGATAAGGGACTTATATCTAAAATTTATAGAATACTCCAGCACCTCAACAAAACAAACAATCCAATCACTAAACAGGCACAGGAAGCGGGAATTAATCATCATGTTGTACAATTTGATGGGAGGGGGAAGTGTGAAGGAAATGGAAAGAATTTGTTCTTGAAAACAATGTATTTGCATTTTGTAAATAAACTAGTAGAAAATTTAAAAAATGGGCACAGGATATGAAGACACTTCGCCAAAGAAGACATTCAGATGGAAAACAAACACAGGAAGAAATGTTCAAAATCCCTTGTCTAAAAGAGATGCAGATCAAAACAATTATGAGATATCATTTCACCCCATTAAGAAAAGTTCAACAGAGCAGCAAATAACAAATGTTGGCAAGGTTGTGGAGTAATTGGAATCGTTATTCACTGTTGGTGAGAGTTTAAAATGGTGCAACCACTCTGGAAGGCAGTATGGCACTTTCTCAAAAATTTGGAAATAGGCAGCTCTGGTGGCCTAGTGGCAAGAAGCTGCACTGCAAACCCAGAGGTATGCTGTTAGAATCCCTCAGATGCTCTGCTGGAGAAGAAGGAGCTATCTCCTCCTGTACCAGTCAGATCTGATTTGATGGTATACACACACAAAATAATAAAAGAAAAAATTTTAAAAAAACCCACAAAAACCCACCAACTTGGAAATAGAGATGCCATTTATCCAGAAATTCCACTACTGAGAAGTATCCTAAAGAAACCAGAACTGGTTCCCAAACAGATATATGAACACTTATGTTTATTGCTGCATTGCTTACAATAGCAAAGAGACAAAAACAGTCCCAGTGCCCATCAACAAATGAATGGATAGAGAAGCTGTGGTATACAATGGAATACTATGCAGCACTAAAAAAATATGGAACTTATAAAATATTATTCAAAATGGGTTACCCTGGAGGACATTATTCGGAGTGAGATATCTCAGTCACAAAAGGACAAAGAGTGCATAATGCCACTGTTATAAAACAGGACTGACAAGGTAGTTGGGGGGATCAAGAAAAGAGGGGACAAATAATGACTACTATGTTAAAACAGATAAGGGAAAGATCTGTTTAAAGAGAATATATGACAAAAAAATCCAAGATTGTTTCAATTGATGTGGAAAAGGTTTTTGACAAAATCAAACACCCTTTCCTAATTAATAACAACAATCAACAAAATAGGAATAGAGGGCAATTTCCTCAACATAATATCATATACTCTAAACTAACAGCCAACATCACTCTCAATGGAGAGAGAGTAAAGGTATTCCCTCTGAAAGGAAAGAGGGGTAAGAATGTCTGGAATGAACGAATCACTGTCATATAATGGAATGTAACACAGCATTAAAAACAATGCACTCGTAAAACACTACACAAAGTGTAGAGTCTGGAAGAGATAAGCCGATTATTGTAATACTAGAATCTAGGCAGGGCATTGTACATAGGCACAATGCGATTGGCAGAGGATAAAGCAGGGTTTAGGGCTGTTGTACATAGGGTCGCTATGAGTCGCAATAGCACATAACAACAACAACACGTAGGGCAAGGGGGGAGAGTGAGATAAGAATGCATAATGAACACTGAACTGGAGTGAATGAAATAAAAAAAAAATCTGAAAAGAATGGAAGATTAGAAATTATTTGTACAACTATTAATAGCTTGGAACAGGACAAGCATTACAAAGGGAATTGAAGGAGGAGAGAAAATGAATGAAAACCAATCTCTTTGTAAAGCTTCACTAAAAGGGGGAGGGGAAAAGAAACGAAGGTAATGAAGGAAGAAGTTCAAGCTGCCCTGAAGGCATTGGTAAAGAATAAGGCCCCAGGAATTGATGGAATACCTCTTGCCAAATTCAATAAATAGATGCAGAGAATTTAGTACATGAGGAATCTATTAAGCAAGGCAAACATTTGCTTCAACATTTATTTAATCATATCACACAGTATTTAGTATGGGACTTAAGCAGTGATATTTCTTCCCCTTCCGGGTCCTTTTCTTTTTCCATAGCAGTAACATAGTGAAAAGATTGGGTTTTTTTTTTTCATAGTACTAATCTCCTGTTCCACTACTTCCCAGTTCTTCATATGTTACTTGCCAAAAGGGCGTGAAGAGGACGTTTTCGTGTCTTAGAAAGAACACATTCATAGGCTGGCTGATCCATGGTTCTGTATTTGGCCGCCAGAGGGCGATGCTGCACAAACGAGAGATAGTGTTCTCTTGAAAAATCCGTGTTACTGGCTTAAATCCTTACTTTATGCAGCTGGCTGAATTCTTCTTTGACAGTGGCAAGAAACAAGGATCAAAAGTCAGAAATCCTCCAGCCTCACCACAGCAGGTTTTGCATTATTATGTGAGCAAAGAAATCTGCCCAGCTTAACTCTCACAGTTGTGTTTTTGTTTGTTTGTATTTTAAAGAGCTTAGATCTGGCAGCTACTTTCCTGGCATCTCAGAGTAGATCTTTCAAAAGAGAATCTGCCTGAGACATCACTGCTTGGCCATGCTTCTGTTGCTCATCTCAGCATTCGGGATGATTTTAGTTCCAAGTAAGTTAAATTTTTGTATGGTTCCTAGTTCCACGAATCTGGAAATATGTTATCATACTGTTACAACATTGCTTTTACAGGAGAAACCAGAGCCCAGTCAGTGACCCAGCCTGACGTCCAAGTCTCCGTGTCTGAAGGATTCTCTCTGGAGTTAAGATGCAACTTTTCTTACACTGGAACTCTTTATCTCTACTGGTACATCAAGTACCCCAGCCAAGGACTCCAGCTTCTCCTCAAGTACTTTTCAGGAGAAACCCTGGTTAAAGGCATCAATGGTTTTGAAGCTGAATTTAAGAAAAGTGAATCTTCCTTCAACCTGAGGAAACACTCTGCTGGCTGGAGCGACTCTGCTGAGTACTTATGTGCTGTGAGTGACACAGTGCTGGGGCCTGCAGAGGGAGTTGATCACAAACTTCCTGAGACACTAAGGACTAATGCAAAAAGGAACTTTCTTAGTGTCTGAATTAACTCCATCTGAGAGATTTTGGATTCTGTCATAATGGACTTAATAGTGTTCAATATCACTCAGGATACAAGTGCATAGGAAACTTGCTTAGCTGTGATGGGGCTGACACACTTTAAACGGTTGGCTATTGTAATTGTGACATGACACAGGAGAATTTTGTTTTTCATTTACTATTTTATCTTTGTGTAATCCAAATGAAAAGCTGAGGTTCTTGTCTAAGTTTCTCTTCTTGTAAACATGCTTCCTTTTTAACTGGGTAGTTAGGAATTTTTTTTTTTCTAATCTTTCTTCTTGATTACACACCGTGTTGGTAATTTTTCCTCAATTGTTGAGCCCCTCACTAGGTCAGAGATTTACTGGAAAGGCAAATGGTTTAGAACATCACATCCTTTTTCAAGAACTTAATGAATTATTATAAATATAGAAGGAAGAAAGAATAAGATTCTTTGAAATTTTAAAATGACTATTATAAAAAAAGAGACACTAAATTAGATGCCAAATTACACTTATTTAAAAATCAAGTTGGTTCCCTTATATAAGAAACATAGGCTCTTATTCTTTCCATGTTTTTTTCCTAGTGTCTCAGTCCGTAGGGAATTGTGCTGCTGACTTAAGGATTGTTGTTGTATACCATCGAATTGGAACCAAACCATAGCTGACCGCTGGCAGGTTTTCAGATGCATTCAATCCCCGTCCTTCCATGGTTCAGCCTTGAACCCCTTGCCATTGGGATTGCAGCACAGCTTCTTGCAACTAGGCCACCAAAGCTCCCTAATAAAAGTATAGGAGGGAGATTACTGAGGGAAGGAAGAGTAGTTGTTGTTAGATATGACAGAGTGGTACAACATTTTGGAGAAGTTTTGCATATGAGACTTTTTAAAATTTTACTAATTTTAATGAACATTTAACAGAGATTTTGGATTTCCATTCATTCATTGTTGCACTTTTTTCTCTACCCCCACTCTCACCCAGTTGGCTCCTCTCTTTGAAAAGCAAAAGATAAACTTTGTCGTTGGTATATAATCCCCCCACGACCCCCCCCATGCACTCTACTATGCAACCTTAATTTTGGATTCCTGTGATAATCATAATACCCTATCATATAACATTTGAGACATTTTTAGCCTCTGCTCAAAGGAATCAGCTTTGTGTGGATCCGTATAAAAGAGACCATACATATACAATATTTCAGTGGATCACACAGTCATGAAAATTGACTAAATTAGAAAGTTGAGCAAAACGGAATACTTCTAAGGAATATCACACTATGGAAGTTCCTTGTAGGGAAATGTATTAGGTACAAACAAACAAAATGAACCAACCAACCAACCAATCAGCTTATGAACATGCCAACCTTTCACATCTCTTTTTTCATTTACAAGGAAGCATCTGATAGGAGTCTTAGAAGTAGAATCAGAGTTGAAAGGATAGGTCTGACTTTTGGGAGGAGACAGAAAACCATGCCCCTGAGTTAAGATTGCCTACAAAGGAACACATCTTTCTAATATGTATATTCTTCCTGCTTATTTGCTGAAGTTCACATTCAGTCTTTTACTGTAACCTCAACTTTACTTCATACTAAGCAGTCAAGACTCAGCAAAAGAGGCTATAAACATGAACTCTCCTCAAGGATCAGTGATTTTGCTATTCTTATTATTTGGTAAGTGAAATGATTCTCAAAGCTTAAAGGATTTCTGTTCTAGTTATTGTTATGAACCCTCAAGTAAAAATTCATTCATAGCTGACCCTCCAGCAGGTTTTCAGAAGATGTAGATTGTACCTGAGATTGCCTGCCTTTCTCCTCTGAAGCAGCAGGTGGTTTGAATTGCCTGTCTTCGAGTTTGCAGGGCAACTCCTTACAACTAAGCCACCAGAGCTCCCTAGAATACTACTGGTATTCTGCAATTTCTGTAATGTAACACAAAGTTTATGAAAACAAAATTTATCCTGCATAAGGCACAGTAAGAATTGAGATACCAATAGAAGTACCTGTGCCTTCTCAGCCTTCATTGCCTAATTTACCATCACTTTTCCTAGCAGCTCAGTCCATAGGGAATTGTGCTGCTGTGTTGCTGTACAGCAACGTTCTCCAAAGAGCAAGGCAAGGTCAGGCTATACTTAAGTTACTTAGAAAGTGTTATGATTATAATTTTTTTAAAAAAGTTTACAGATTTATTTACAAAGTTTGAATACATTGTTTTTCACAACATTTTTTAATAGGAAGAAGTAATGGAAACACAGTGATCCAGACAGAAGGTCAAATGACTCTCTCAGAAGGAGATTTTTTGATTGTGAACTGCTCCTATATAAGTACATGGTACCCTACCCTTTTCTGGTTTGTGCAGTATCCCAATGAAGGTTTACAACTTTTCCTGAAAGCCGAGACGGCCAACAGTAAGGGGACCAACAAAGGTTTTGAAGCCACATATGATAAAGAAACATCTTCCTTCCACTTGGAGAAAGCCTCAGTGCAAAAGTCAGACTCAGCTGTGTACTACTGTGCTCTGAGCGACACAGTGATGGGAACTGCAGGGGGAGCTGAGCACAAACTCTGAGCCACACAATTGGGGCAAAGTGGCTGAGCCTCTGATACCGTGATTCACTCAGGTTTAAGGACCAGGAGCTCATAAACTACTCCAGATTCATCTTCCCTCACCCAGGTAGTTGATGTAACAGCTATTTAAATCTCCTCTAACAGCATACCAGAAGAGCAAGAATACCTTGACTAAAAATCCTTAGACTCAATACAGCCAAACAACACATAGGCTGGTAAAGCCAATAATAATAACTCCAGGGAGGTATGCACTCCTTAAAACTAACAACCATAAAAGATCAAAAGGAAAACATTTGCTCAAGTATAAAGCTTAAAAGGCACAACAGCCTATGATGGAAGGGCTAATGGAAAAGAATCACAGGAAGGAATTAGTAGGAGGATAGTTTGTAGTTACTGTAACTAATGTCAAAGACCTCCCCTCCAAAGAAAACCACCCCTACTCAAAATGTGTAAAGAGTGGTTTAAAGAGTGGGAAACCAAAATGCACAATTTGGACGTTTACAATGAAATAACAA
>NW_006399776.1:21010723-21012045 GCF_000299155.1 Elephantulus edwardii
ACTTTTTCAGAAAAGGAAAATAAAGCTGATGAAGTTTGGCCTGATCAATTTAATCTAGTTTGAGTATTTCTCTTTATCCCAAATAAGAAAATGTTTGCATTCTGTTCTAAGGTTACAAAGAAACTCCAGATTAAAATATAATTTATAGATTTCCTTTTAGAGACTTACAAAGGACAAAGACAAGAAAAATATATTATTTTGGAATGAGATAAATCATTAACATTATGCCCAGGAAGTTCTATTGAATCACAGCAATGACTTTCATTTCTGCTACCACTTGGCCAATTGGCAGCATCACAATATAGGGAGAAGAGATTGAGGTTGTTAATGATTTCAGCTTTCTCAGCTCCACAATCATCACTCTTACCATTAGCAATCAGGAAATCAAAAGATAAATTGCATTGGGGAAGTATGCTACCAGAGATCTAAAAAGCAGAACCAGTGAACACTTTAGATACAGAGAATCAGAAGAAATACTTTGCTGTGGAGTTCAGCTGAACAGCTACAGAAGAAGATGCAAATTATGAAAAAAAGCAATAGAAGCAATTATTAGAGCAAATACCCCAGAGACAGCAATCCAGAAGAACTATATTGATGAGGAGCACTTGAACATCTACTGAAGAAAATGCAGAAGATGGAAGAAAGAATTGAAAGTATAGATAAAGAGGTAACAAGAACTTAAAAAAAAATCATCACAAGAGAGGATACAGCCTACACAGTACTGGAAAGAACATGACATGGAACAGGATGAAAATGCAATCCTGAATATTAAAACTGAAATGGCAGAAATGTCCAATACCCTGATGGAACAAAAAAAAATGTAGAATTGAAGAGATGGACCAGAGAGTCAGTGAGTTGGAAGACAAGAGCCTCACTGGAAACATAATAGAAGAAAAATCAAATATGAGACGTAATGAAAATGAAGAAAACATTGAAATCAAGTGGATTGGCATTAAAAGGAATAACACACATATGATTGGAATTCCAGAACATGGGAGTGACAGGGAAGCATTGAGAAAATAGTGGAAGAAGTACAAGAAGAAAACTTCCAATAAAAGAATGAGGAAATCCAAGAATGAGGAAGTCAAGAAGCACAGCAAACACAAAACAGCTGTTGTTGTGTTGGTATGTGCTGTCAAAGTTGTTTGCGACTCATAGTGAACCTATGTACAACAGCCCTAAACACTGCTCTATCCTGTGCCAATCGCACTGCCTCTGACAACCCATCCTGATTATCCCAGTCACTGAATCAATCCACCTCATAGAGGGTCTTCCCCTCCTGCACTGTCCCTCCACCCTACCAAGCATGATGTCCCTCTCCA
>NW_006399776.1:21012830-21013964 GCF_000299155.1 Elephantulus edwardii
TTTGCATTAGCACGATTAAATGTTCTGGGATTCCCATTCTTCTTAGAGTCAGCCACAGTTTGTTATGAGCCACACAATCAAACATGAAATAGACTAGACCCAAAAAGAAAAACATCAAGACATATCATAGTCAAATTCTCCAAATTAAAAGATAAGGATAGAATATGAAAAGTGTGAGAAAAACAAAGAACTGGCTACAAAGGGAACAATTAGATTAAATTCTGATTTCTCAGCAGAAAGCATGTGAGCAGAAGACAATGGGATGGCATATGCAGAAAGTTAGAAGAAAACAATTGCCAGGCAAAGATCCTATATCCAGCAAAGCTCACCATCAAATATGAAGGAAAAATTAGATCCTTTGAAGAAAAGAAGGAACTTAAGGAATTTGTGAAAACAATACCAAAGCTATAAGAAATTCTTTTTTTTTGTTTTTTTTTTTCAGTTTTGTCCAAAGACTGAAAATTTTATTTCGTTTCCAAACACCTGTGAAGCAGGCAATAACGTTAATTCCTTTTTTTAAATTTTATTAGTTTTAATGAACACTTACAGGGATCCTGGGTCTTCACTCCTTCATTACTGCACCACTCTCTCTACCCTCCTCCCCAGCTCGCTCTTCTTCCCCACCATCAGAATGTCCGTTTCAATTGTCCAATTGCCACAGTGCTTGTCAAAGTCAGCTCTGATCAATCTCCTCTGTTGGTGTGTCCTTTGCCACTCCCCATCACTCCTCCCTGAGAGAGACCCCACCCTGACCCATAAGGAAAAGGGGATGGCATATTCTCCTAGCCACCTCCTGTTGAAAAGGGACGCCGTGGGTTTCAGGGTGAAGTTCCTCTCTCACTACTCTAAAGGGCCCCTTTGGCAGTAGGAAACACACAGACCATTATGGAGATTGATTTTGGAATTCAGATGCACTGTTACTAATTGTGCTTAGCCGCACATATTCACATCCCCGAAGATGCATCATGGGGGGCTGCAACCCAGAAGACACAAATCTAACTAACAAGTTATAAGTACATGAGTCAAAAACCATGGAAAAACTGTTGTAGAATGGGACTGTCCTTGGGGTTGGGGAGAGACTGAGTAAGATGGGTTCAATAATGTATACTGCACTGAAACAGAGGAGGGAGAAAA
>NW_006399776.1:21014735-21015717 GCF_000299155.1 Elephantulus edwardii
CATCCCACTCAGTCTCTCTCTCCCCAACCCCGAGGTCAGTCCCACTCCACAACAGTGGCATCATGCAATATTTGTCCTTTTGTGACCGGGATATTCCACTCAGCACAATGTTCTCCAGAGTCAACCATTTTGAACAATATTGCATGAGTTCCTTGTTTTTCAATGCAGCACAGCATTCCATTGTGCGAACATACCACAGCTTCTCTAGCCATTCGTTTGTTGATGGGCACTTAGGTTGTTTCCAACTCCTTGCTATTGTGAACAAAGCTGCAATAAACATAGGAGTGCACACATCTGCCTGGATGTCAGCTATGGTCTCTTCAGGGTATATTCCCAGTAGTGGAATTGCTGGGTCAAATGGCATCTCTATTTGCAACCCCCCGAGAAAGCGCCATACTGCTCTCCACAGGGGTTGCACCATTTTACACTCCCACCAACAGTGAATCAGGGCTCCAGCTTCTCCACAACCTCGCCAGCATTCGTTGCCCGCTGTTCTGTTAAATCTTGCTATTTTGACTGGAGTGAGATGATATCTCATAGTTGTCTCAATTTGTATCTCTCTTAGGGCTAGGGATTTTGAGCATTTCTTCATGTGCTTGTTAGCCATCTGAATGTCGTCTTCGGTGAAGTGCCTGCTCATATCCCGTGCCCATCTTTCCATTGGATTATTTACCTTTATCTTGTTGTGGTGCTCAAGCACCTCATAAACTCTGGACATAAGTCCCTTATCTGATATGTCATCACCGAACACTTTCTCCCAGTCAGTGGCTTCCCTTTCTACCCCATTGGAGAAGTCCTTGGATGTGCATAGGGACTTGAGTCCTAGAAGATCCCACCCATCTATGTTATGTTATCTCCTGGTTGTAGGTTTTACAGGATACTGGGAAGACTGTTTATGTTGTGGATTAAGACTTCTAGTGTTGTTCCTAGATTTTCTGTAATGAAGTTTATAGTCCTTGGTTTTAGTCCTAGGTCCATGATC
>NW_006399776.1:21016990-21018632 GCF_000299155.1 Elephantulus edwardii
AATTTAAAAATCATCTCAAAAATAGGTTTGAGTCGTGCCATTCATTGGCCATTTTAAAAGTAAGTGTTATTTTCATCAACTTCAACTTTCTCACTGTAGAGGGTTTGAGAGAGGAGAACTGGAGCAGGAAGAGGAAGAACATGTGATTCTCAAATTTGAACCTATGTCGGAAACTGAAGAACAGCCAGAGGTAGCTAATGAACCAAGCGTAACAGATTACTTGGCAACCCCCGATGAGGTGGTAAAGCCAAAAATGAAAAACAAAAAAAGAAAGTAGAAAAAGCCACCTGTTCACAAAACAAAGATGATGGTAGAGCCGGCGTGGAAGAAGATTGACGCTCCTTCTTGAAATGGAAGATTGAATTTCCTGCTGAGCTGTCACCAATTAACAGCCTCCACTGAGACGCAGCAGGTGGTTGGTGCCAGCTGTTGAAGTTGAGCCCAAAGGGCAGATAGAAAATAATCATCGACTCCTTCAAAACTGTTCTCTAAATCAAAAGAATATTTGTGCCATAGGAAATGGTGGAACTACGTGAGTATGAAGAAATTAAAGCTAGACAAGATGATGGCTAAGAAGGGGGTTCTTCTCAGGAGAATGACCCTTTAAAAAGTGTTTCCTAAGGATGATACTCTCCTGGAGGTTGAGAATACTGTTACAGAGAATACTTTAACCATGGAGCCAAGGAATCATCACGAGAGGCTGAAGATGTCAGTTGGTATGTGGTACATGGGAAAATTCTCCCTGCAAACACAAAAGGCTGGTCTTGACTGCAGTGCCATGCAGGACAAGGGTGGGGCTCTGACAAGCTGATCAAAGTGATTCCTCTCTGCCTGACACCTCTATGTGTTCACACCTCCACCTATAGAAGACAGCATGTTTTCCTCAACTGTGTTCAGAGATGAGCTGTTAATGAAAAGCCTCCAAGAAGATTTGAATACCTGGGGATAAGGGCATTTCCATGACAGCAATTAATAGTTGGAAGTTGTTTTAACTTCACTGACCACCAACCAGGCTTTGTCCACATCCCCTGTGTTTTTCTCTGTGTTGGGTTTTTCTCCTCACAGTTCTCATTTTAGGAACTGCTCTTTTGCTCATTACAAATTTAATAACTTCAGACTGTTCACTACATAAGGCAAAGGAAAAGTACCACACCACCACCTCCTATATATATATAATTTCTTAGTATAGAAAACATTTTTAAAGATTTAAGTTGAATATGCCTAATAACTTTAATTGTATTAAGGGGAGGGGCCATAGTCCTCACATGTGAGTCATTAGACAATGTTCTTTTTAGCAGAGTTAGCAGAGTTCTTGTCTTCATGTAAAGGTGATTAAAATGTTGGATTTACTAGAATAACTAAACAAACTGGTAAAATAACCACATATTTTTGTTGATTTTTTTTTAATTTTCTGCCATGAACATGATTAATCCTCTTCTGACCTGCATATCCTTACCCCTCTGCTTCCACACCTGCATTCCCTTGGATTCTCATACTCATTCTCCAATAATGGCTTTATACAGTATTTGTCCTTATGGGACTGAGTTAGTTCACTTAGCATAATGCTCTCTAGTCCCTCTCAAGTTGTTGTTATTGTTGTTAAGTGCTGTCAAGTCGCCTACGACTCATAGCGACCCTATGT
>NW_006399776.1:21018787-21026426 GCF_000299155.1 Elephantulus edwardii
TCTCCTCACAACATGTCCAAAGTATGTTAGACGGAACCTCAGAATCCTTGCCTCCAAGGAGCCACCCGGTTTAACCCTTTCCAGGACAAGTTAGGTAATAATTTATAAAATCATTGGTCCTGCATGCTGCATAGTATTCCATTGTGTGAATATACCAAAATTTCTCAGTCCATTCCATTATGGTTGTACATCTGGGCTATTTCCATGCTCTTGTGATGGTGAATAACAGTGCTATGAATATTGGTGTAAAAGTCTCTATTTGTGCCTCAGTTCTCATTTTCTTGGGGTATATTCCAAGCAATGGAATAGCTGAGTCATATGGAATTTCTACGTTCAGCTTTTTGAGGAAGAGCCAAACTATATTTCAGAGTGGTTGTATCATTTTACAATCCCACCAACAATGTATAAGAGTTCCTGTCTCTCCACATCTTCTCCAACATTTATTACTTGCTGTCCTGTTAAACTTTGCCACTGCTACTGGAGCGAAATGGTATCTCACTGAGGCAATCAGACACAAGCATAGATTTCCATCTTTGTTGTTCAGTTAACTTGATTTTTCAAATGAAGATAACACTCTACATTTGCAGGACTGTTGAGGATTGAAAAATATGTATTTAAAACACACCAATGTTCATAGCTGCATTACTCACCATTGCAAGAACATGGAAACAGCCCAAATGTCCAACCACAAACAAATGGATTAAGAAGTTGTGGTACATTCACACTTAGAACACTATGCACCACTCAGAAGCAATGATTTGGAAAAATACTAAAAAACTTGAGAGAGACTGGAGAGCATTATGTTGACTGAACTAACTCAGTCTCATATGGACAAATATAAGGATAACTAGTAAAACATATATGGAGGTCCTAGGATACTGGAAAAATGGGATTTAGTCTGTCAGAAATTATGAGATTAGCTCAGGATAGGGCAGGATTCAGAGCTAATGTACAAAAGGTCTCTATGAGTATCAGGTGACTTGATGGCACATAACAACAACAACAGGATATTATGCAACATACAGACTTTGATTTCATGAAAACAAGGATTCTTACCCCTGGGCTGATTGACAGCATCGTGATAGACAGTGAAGAGATTGATGGTTAACAGCTTTGGTTTGCTTGGCTCCATAATCAACATGCGTGGTACCAGGAGCCAAGAAATCAAAAGACAAGTTTCATTGGGAAAGTCTGCTGTCAGGGATCTCCCCAAAGTACTGAAGAGCAGTGATGCCAGTCTGCAGACTAAGGTGTGCCTATCCAGGTCATAGTGTTTACAATTACTTGTTAGGTGTCAGAAAGCTGAACAGTGACTGTTGTATTGTTGTTGTTGGTTACTGTCAAGTAGAGGATGATGAAAGAAGAATTGATGCCTTTGAGCTATGGTGCTGCAGAGGAGTATTGAATGGACTGCTAGAAGAACAAACAGGTTTGGCCTAGAGAGGGTGAAATCAGGATGCTCCTTGGAGGTAAGAATTCTTAAGCTTTGTCTGACATACTTTGGGCCTGTTGCAAGGAGGAACTAGTTTTTGGAGAGGGACATCATGCTTGGAAGGGTGGAGGGACAACACAAGAAAGGAAGACTTTCAATGAGATGGATTGATTCAGTGACTGGAGTAATGAGGAAAGGCATATCAGAGATAATAAGATTGGCTCAGTGTAGAGTAGGGTTCAGGGCTTTTGTACATGGGGTTGCTATGAGTCGCAAGTGACTCGACAGCACATAACAACAACAACAGACTTTGAGACTGGATTTTATGATTTATCATAACCTATTCAAGAACTGATCCATGTCACACGTTTTCTGAGTTTGTATTGAGGGAGTAGTGGTGGAGTTATAGTCATCATAAATGAATTGTTAGACAATGTCCTTAGTTTATACCTTTTTGCTGGTATTTAGGTGATATATCAAAATTTGTTCACAATCTATTGGCCAGTTGGATGTTTATTTTAAAACTAGTGGGGATTATAAGTAAAGTTTCTATAAATATAGATGGGTTCTTTGTGTGTATAAATGTGGGTTTCTCTAATTTGGGGTAAATGTCCAGGAAAATATATGTCTTAATTTTATATTAATTGCATGTTTAACTTGACCAGAAAAGCCAAACTGTTTTCCAAAGTGTTTGTTACATCTTCTATACACAGTAAGAAATGTTTTATTATCCTTTATTATCTTTCAAATATGCCTATTAAATTTTTGCCCTCACAAAAAAAAAGAATAGGTTTAAAGCATTGAATGCTAATAACCAAAGATCAGATGAGTTGTGGTATGATATCACAGTTATTGTCTATGAAGAGAGAAAACGTCATTACAGTGGAGGACAAATCTTGAATGACCTAGGAAGTCTTAAAAAAGAATACACAAAGTCACTGAAGCAAAAAGAATTTGTTGACACCGAAATATTTATACTTTAACACAAAGAAACCAACAGACCAATGAGTAATCTCTTAAAGGAAAAAATATTGGAGTTGTCAAAGATTTTATTTTACTTGAATCCACAATCAACAAATATTCTTGGAAGCAGCAATGAAGAAATTGAATGATAAAGTACATTAGAAAAGTATTTTGCAAATGATCTCTTTAAAATGTTAAAGGGTAAAGATGGAATATTAAAAACTAAGGTGTGTCTAATACAAACCATGATATTTAAAATTGTTTCCTACGCTTCTGAAAGTTGGGCAATGATTAAAGATGATAGAAGAAAAATCGATGCCTTTAAATGATGGTATTGGTGAAGATTATGGAATATATCACTGACAGAAGAACGAAAAAATCTAGGTTGGAAAAACTATCTTGGAAGAAGCCCAGCCAAAATTCACCTTCAAAATGAAGATGAGGAAATTTGGTGTCACACCCTTTAGGTATAATATCAGGCATCACTAGATCCTGGAGAAAAGACTCATATATGGCAAATGGAGGGTTACCAAAAAAGAAGACCCTCTAGAAGAGACAGATGACATAATGGTTACAGCATAAACCACTCAAACTCAGCAATGACCGTGAACATGGCACAGCATCAGACAGTTTCAGTGTTTTTGCACATAAGGGCTCTTGTCAAAACTGACCCAACAACACCTGACAGCAAGGAAAAGTTATTAATTACTGAAACTTGATTTTAAAAGAAATTTTAGAAAGTAAGGAAGAGTTTGTCCTCTGTTAGCTAGGCTGATTAAAACAAAGCAGAGCAGCTCAAGTGACATCAGTGGATATGGTAAAGACCCCTGAAAAGTTCCTTTGTGTAAAAGCAATGAACATCCAAGAAAGTGTCAAATATTTTACTAACTCTGGAAATTAACAAATTATGGATAGAGTGACACAGTACTTGTAACACATGGCTCAAACAGTAACTGTGAGGATTGTGCATTCTGTTATACCTAGTGTGACCAGGAGTTAAAATCAACTCAGTGATGCCTAAAAACCACTGCAAACATTTTCTTGTCATAATTTCTTGAGGACAAGTTTCTGCACTGTGCATTCTTTACTATCCAACACTATCTGGCAGCATCAGTATGGATAGTGAAGAGATTGAGATCGTTAACTGTTTTAGTTTACTTGGTTGACTGTCAACACTCTTGGTAACAGCAGCCAGGAAATCAGGAGACAAATTGCATTGGGAAAGTCAGCTGTGAGGGACCTCTCAAGAGTACTGAAGAACAACACCTGATCCAGGCTATAGTCTTTGCAATTACGTGCTGTGCATCGGAGAGTTGGACAGTGAATAGGGATGATAGAAAGAGAATTGATGCCTTTGGGCTGTGGTGCTGGAGAAGAGTGTTGAATGGTCTGTTAGGAGAATAAATAGGTTTGTCCTGGAGAGGGTGTGAAGCCAGAATGCTCCTTGGAGTCAAGGATTCTGAAGCTTCATCTGACATACTTTGGGCATGTTGCAAGGAGGGACTGGTCCTTGGAGAGGGACATCATGTTTGGGAGAGTGGAGGGACGGCGCAGGAGAGGAAGACCCTCGATTCTGTGACTGGGGTGGTGGGAATGAGTGTGTTTGAGACGGCAAGGTTGGCACAGGATAGAACTGCGTTTAGGGCTCTTGTATATAGGGTCGCTATGAGTCGCAAGCGACTGGATGGCACATAACAACAACAACAACAACAACAACAATCGAGTTAGTTACTCATAAAAGGTAATGAAATTGTGCGTATAGCTTGAACAATTATCATCTTATAGTCCAATTAAAAAGCGGGAAGGTTGGTGCTTTTTTCAGACTGGTTGCTTCCTGTGCAACTGATGCCTTGCCTGGCATCTGGTGTTTTATAATAAGGTTAAAACCAAGAGGAGAAAACATAAGGCAACCAAAAGAGGAGAAACATAGATTTGGGGTGGAAGAATTACATGTGAAAGTTAAATATATTATCTTAGAAAATAGAAGGAACACAGGAATCAGCTCTTTGTAGGAACTCTGGGTCCTTATTTCTAAACCTGGCCACCAGAGGGCGATGAGGCACAATCTGGAGATCTGTCTGTTGAAGCTTGCATCATTGGCTCTGCCCCTCCTCCTTGTAAGCCATCTGAAGAACTTTCCCCATTAGTTCCTGTGTTAAGAACTTCGTGCCATAACCTTTTTCGTACTTGCTCAGAAATCTTCCAGAATAGAATTCAGTGTCTTTACTGCTTACTTAGCCATGCTGTTGTTCATCCCAGTACTGGGAATGGTATTTGTCCTGAGTGAGTAGAATTTTGTTATGAATCCTACTTTCACAGACTTTAACTGGAAATTATTTTCAAAATGAACTCTGTATTGCTCTCACTGATACAGTATTTCATTTATAGGAGATGCCAGAGCCCAGTCAGTGACCCAGCCTGATGCCTACGTTTCTGTGCATGAAGGATCCACCCTGGAATTGAGATGCAATTATTCCTCTAGTATAACGCCTTCTCTCTACTGGTACGTCCAACAACCCAGTCAAGGACTCCAGCTTCTCCTCAAGTACTATTCAGGGGAAACTCTGGTCAAAGGCATCAACGGTTTTGAGGCTGAATTTAAGAAAAGTGAATCTTCCTTCAGCCTGAGGAAACACTCTGCTAGTTGGAGCGACTCTGCTGAGTACTTCTGTGCTGTGAGTGACACAGTGCTGAGGACTGCAGGGGGAGCTGAACACAAACTTCCTGAGACACTAGAGGGGTCTAGAACAAAAAAGAACTCCTCTTAGAGAGAACTGCATGTGAGAGATTTTGGGTTCTCTCATAGTTGACTATATAATGTTATTCATAGTAATAATTCAATTCACTGTTGTGTGTCGGTTATCTTCCTTAGAAGCTAACTGATGCTATTTCATTAACTGATAGCATCTGTTGCTTTGCAAATTTATTTTAAATAATGAAGTTTTAAATTTTAATGAAGAATTTATTTTAAGTAATGAAATTTCCTAGTCATCTGTTCTTAACGCTGGACTGATAGAGAGCATTCTAATGGATAGAGAGGAGATTGAAACTGTTAACAGCTTTGTCTTGCTTGGAACCACAATTAACACCCTTGGTATCAGCAGTTAGGAAATAAGAAGACACATTACACTGGGAAAATCTGCAGTAAGAGGAATCTTCAAATTATAAAGGAGTAATGATGTCAGTTTGAGGACTAAGGTGCTCTAAGCTATTGTCTTTCTAATTACCTGCTATGCATCTGAGAGCTGGACAATAAATAAGGATGACAGAAAAAGAATTGATGCCTCTGAGCTGTGGTGCTGAGGAAGAACATGGATGGTCAAAAGACCAAACAGATATGTTTTGGAAAGGATGCAGTCGGAGTGCTCTTTGGAGGCAAGAATGATGAAGCTTTGCCTCACATACTTTGGTCATGTTGCTAGGAGGATGCTATTCTTTGGAGAGGGACATGATGCTGGGAAGGGTGGAGGGTCAGTGAAGGAGAAGAGCATCCTCAACTAGATGGATTGACACAGTGACTGCTGCAATGTGTTGTTGTGTGTCAGGAACTGTGAGGATGGCACAGGATAGAACAAGGTTCAGATCTTTTGTTCATAGGGTCTCTATGAGTCATAGTCAACTCAACAGCACCTAACAACATCAACAACAATGAGTCATCTCTTGAGGTAAAGGTAGACGGGTAGGGTTGATCTAGAAAACTGTGTCTTTGGAGGATGAAGGGCTAAAGTGGGTACTTAACAAGCCAAAGTGAGCTAGAAGGTATGTTGTTGTCATTGTTATGTGCTGTTGAGTTGGACCAACTCAGAGTTAACCTTCCAGTGAGTTTTCAGAGACAGTAAATTGAAAGGCAGGCATTTGTCCATCTTTCTACTGTGGAACATTTGGTGAGTTCAAATCACATGGCTTTGGGTTGATAGTGCAGTTCTTTACCACTAGGCCACGAGAGCTCCTTGGAAGATGTTAGGGCAGCCATATTCGACTTCCCAAAACTTGTTTTCTTGTTTGTAATCCAGCTCTTGGAGCTTGCTTTTTCAACCTGGGATGTCTTTCTCTTCTGTAAGATCCATGAGGGCTTCAAAGGAGTCATTCAGATGGGTAGAAATAGCATCATAGTCACAGGCTACATCAGCAACCTAGTGAAACATGACAAAATAACTCTATCCAAAGAACAGAAAACAAAACAACAAACAACCCTTTCCAGCTAGAGGGGAAGGTGGGAAACCAGATGGCCAAAGTTGACCTCCCAAAGAGGTGTGCACAGTGTCTCTATTATGGGCTAGCAGATCAGTAATGTTCTTAAGGTAGTCTGCAATACAAGTACAGCTTTTAATTTTCACTATAGCACAGGACCCTCTTTGAACAGATTGTGCAGAGCCACCTGGCACTGGAGGATTGACTACTTTACTCATCTGGATGATTTCAGAGTTAATAACCCAAAGTTTCTTTTAAAAAAAAATTCTGTCATTTGGGGCCAATTTTTAGAGTTTTAGTTTATCCCATGACTTCTGTGAAGTCCGGGGAAAAGTATAAAAAAACAAAAATAATTTAATCAGAGCAGTTAAAAAAAACCTTTCTTGATCCACCTGACTGTATCTCTTTTAATGACTATGCCAAATATTTCACTTTTGGTTTAAAAAACCCAGAAAATTAAAGTTCACTTCCTCTCTTACCTTCTATAACTTACTACACACTCTTAACTTTAACTTTTCACACTTTGGTACAATCAAATATTTTACTTCCAGCTACTTTCTTTCCCCATTTACCAATCCTGTTATCACTTACTCACAGAGATTGGCACGTCCTCCTACATATCTCTCATGGTTGTCCATTCAGTTGCAACCAGAGTCTTGATATGCCTTCTCTTTAGCACTTGAAAAGGAATTTTGTACAGGTTTACTAGTTGTTTTTGTGATGGACTGGAGCAAAGCTGTGAGCTCACCCTTGGAAGATGTTGACAGCCCTGAAGGTGTGAAAGCAGAGAAGAATATACCTACAGCGGGAAAGAGAGATGTATAGTAGACACCAAAAAAAAATGGGTACATCCTTTCGTTCTATTAAGATCACACCAATGACTGTCGTTGTTGTTGTTGTTATGTGCCGTCGAGTCGCCTGCGACTCATAGCGACCCTATGTACAACAGCCCTAAACTCTGCTCTATCCTGTGCCAATCACACTGTCTCTGACACTCCCATCCCAATTATCCCAGTCACTGAATCAATCCACCTCATAGAGGGCCTTCAGCCG
>NW_006399776.1:21027106-21068138 GCF_000299155.1 Elephantulus edwardii
AATCTGAACATTCGCATTGAGACAGACTAGGAAGAAGGATTGGCCATCCACTTCTGAAATAGCAGGCCTCTGAAAACCCTATGTACAACAGAACACCAATGACTAGAATCAGAAAAAGAGGAAGACCTTCAATAAGAGGGAATGACACAGTGACAATAACAATGGTAAATGGGCAGATCAGAGATTGTGAGGATGATACAGAACAGGGCAAGGTGCAGATGTGCTGTTCACAGGATCGCTGTGAGTCTTGGTCGACCCAATGGCACTTTACAACAACTTTGACTTCTCATTGGTGATGAGAACAGAAACTGTCTTAGGTCTTTTTCCTGGCTAAATGTTCCATATGTGCTGCCCCAGAAAATTTACCTAAGAGGTTTTAATAAAGTCACATATTTTGCAGAATTCCAGAAATAGAAACACCCCTCCCTTTCACGTTGTAACCAACATTACACTTCAGGTAATGGTTTAGGTCCCCCTCTTCCAGCCCCCACAGGAGGTTGGTGAAGTAACCAATCCACCTCTCTGCTGTGATCCATAGGCATTTGCAGGACCATGTTGCTTAGTTTTGGTAACCATCTGATTAGTAATCATCTGATTCGAGTCAGTGATGTCACTTATATCAGTGTTCTAAGTATGAAAATAGAAATAATTAAACATGGTGAAAATGAAAACAAATGTCAACTGATCCTTAAGCAGGGTTTATCCTGTCACTTAGAAAAAAAAAGAAAGAAAGAAACTTAAGATATGTTCTTCCTTATATCAAATTTAGTTCTTTAAACTTTTCTCACATACAGTGTGCATGCACCTTATCAAGTTTTTGTTTGTTGTTAAGTGCCTCGAGTCAAGTACAACTCATAGTTTCTCTAATGTTCATAGAGTTTCCAAAGGCATATTGTTTAGGAAGTGAACGCCAATTTTGCTTCCAAGCCCATCTTAATCTGGGAGCTCTAGCAAACACCAGTGGCACAGCAACCTCAAGTTACCTCAGTACAGAAAACTGACAGACCAGGGCTGTACCACTTAGGAGAATGTTCTTTCTAAACATTCAGGCCTGAGGGCTGGAGGCCTGAGGGCCTAACTGACTTTTAAATACAAAGGCCAGCCTACTGAGTCCTGCTTGACTTAAACAAGAGGCTTCCAGCTCACAGCTGCTTGTTAGCTAAATCCTGTAAATCCATTCAGCACACATGACTGTGAAAGAAAAAAAAAACACAACCAAGCAATTTACATTTTCAACTAAAACAAGAGAACCTACCCTGCAGAATCCAACTGCTTCAAGCATAAGCCTCCAAACTAGAGATTTAGAGATTTGACTTTTAAATGCAAAGGCCTACCCAGAGGTCTGGAAGCAGGAGCAGCATCCACTTCCGAAATGGCTTGCCTCCGGAAACTCTATGTAGGAATAGTGCTCAGGCTGTTTGTTCATAGGGTCGCTATGAGTCGTCTATGGCTGGACGGCACCAAACAATAACAACAACAACAACAACCACCCAGAAGTGCTGATTGACTTAAACAAAAGGCTTCCAACCACAGCCACTTGTTAGATCCAGTAAATCCAATCCGCTCATCCAAGATTGTGAATGAAATAAAAAACCACTAGTGAGTTTGCAAACTACTTTCAACTAAAACAAGAATCACCAGAATCCAACTGCTTCACACATGAGCTTCCAAACATTATCAGGAGGAGCCAATTTCTTCAGAATTATCTGATGCTTGGAAAAGTGGAAGGTCATTGAAAAAGAGAAATTGACACAGCAACTACAACAACAGGCACAGTGAAAATTGTGAGGATTGCTCAGGATTTGTTCTGTTGCATATAGAGTCACTATGAGTTAGAGCTCATCAGAGGCACCTCACAATAACTACAACCTTGTTTCAAGGAGCCATGCAACCCAGTGATTAAGTTCTGAGTTGTGAACAGAAAAAAAATTAAAAATTACCATTTTCCCCATGAGAGATTTGACAGTCTACTTCTCTAAAGATACAGCTCTGAATACTCTATGGATCGATTCTACTCTGTCGTGAAGGGTTGCTAAGAGATGGAATCAACTTGGCGACAATGGGATTGGTTTGTGTTTTCACCTTGACTTAACTCTTCTAGGGACATATTTTATCTATATACATCTTGAACAAATGAGATTCTATATAGCTGTCATCTTCATGCCATCTTGGGGCATTAAGTTATTTTCTTGGGAAAAAAAATAGCCCAAGAAATAGCCCTTATAGGAATTAGGTGATATAAGAAAGGGAGAGTGATCATATGTGTAGAGAGGATGGGATATTATTTTTCGGTTCTTTTTACGGAAATTGTATTGTGAACATAGGGTGATATGCTCTAAAAGAAATTACTTCTATCCAAAACTGTAGAGCTATCCCACCCTGGATAATATTTCACTGAAGTGGCTTTCTAGAAGCAGGGACTACTTGAGTCAAACAAACAGTGACCAGAGTTGGAGAAGGACAACACTATTTGCTTGAATCCTTCATCTAGGAAATTTTGGTTGTTATTTGGGAGAAAATTCCAAATTATCAATTTATAAATAAAGAAATCAGACAGGATTCTTCATATCTAGGGGGCCATTTCTTGCATGGAAGGTAAATAATAGATGTATTCGAGATGGTTGGCAGGAATAGCAGAAAACAGGATGTGAAAGAAAAATAATTTTTGTATTTAATTACATCTCTCCTGGATCTTCAGAAATGCTAGAAGGTTGTTGATTTTTGTTGTTGCCTTCTTTACTGTAGATTTTCAACCTATTTTGGTTCATTTACTGCCAAGTATTTTTTCCTTTTGAGAAATGTCCTTAAGTATAACATTTAAGGATGGAGAGTGATATGCATAATTCACTGTCTCAGAGACTACAGGCTCAAACCCCTCCAACTTATTGCTGTTGAGCCAGACATAGCTGATTGCTACTGGGTTTCTGCAGGTGTAAACAGCATGGAAGGAGAGTGTCCATCTTTCTTCCATGGCATAGCTGATGGGTTTGAACTCCAGAAATGTATGACTTTTGAGTTAGCAGTTTAGCTTTCTACAGACTGGGCAACCGGAGCTCCCTACAGATTGACAAGAGAGAGGGTGATTGAAGGAAGAATTTGGCAGTGGCCCCACCACCCCCAAGCTTGATCACCTCCTGAAACACTTAATAACACCTGAGCTGGTCACATCAAAGACCAGACCAGACAATGGATCCTTATGAGTCTGAGCTTGAGAAAACAAACAAACAAAAAAGCTAAAACCTAACTAAATTAACACTGCCAAATTCAAAGAAGTACCATCTTAGTCCTCCCCAGGACCCCTATAAAAAGGAAACCCGACAAACTGCCCTTGCGCCCGTTTGGATCCTGTCTGCATGCCATGCGGCTGGGTCACTTGGCGTCCCCCTCAGACCACACAATAAAGGCCTGTTCATTTCTTGGGACCAACTCCTTTATTTATTTCTCTCCCTTGAGTCCTCACGCTCTTTTTATATATATAACAGTGCTTAAACAGCAACAACAACAACAACAATTACTCAGAGTTATATCGTCATGTAAACCCTCATTTTCTTAAAATTCCATAAGTTACAAAAAGTGTCAGAGGAAATGTTAAAGTTATGTCACATCAACATAATTAAAAATTAAATCTAAGTTTACGTGAATTAGCATCATATGAAGAGTTAAATAGTTCTGTAAAGCTGTTTATTTTAAAAAATAAGCACTCGATATTCTAAAATCTGTCATTTAAAAATGGTTCACCTACAACCAGGAAAGAACAAAATAGAGGAATGGGACCTTCTAAGAACCAAATTCCAATGGACATTAAAAAAACTTCTCCAACTGGGTAAAAAGGAAAGACACTGACTGGGGAAAAATATTTGGTAATGACATGTCTGATAAAGGATTTTTATCTAAAATTTATAGAATACTTCAGCATCTCTACAAGAAAAAGGTAAACAACAAAATTAATATGGGATATGAATATATGCTTCACCAAAGAAGACATTAGGATGGCAAACAAACACATGAAGAGATGTTAAAAATCTCTAGCTGTCAGAAAGATACAAATAGAAACAACTGTGAGATCTTACCCCAGTAACAATAGCAAAGTTCAACAGAGCAGCAAACAGTAAATGCTGGCAAGGTTATGGGAGAGCTTGAAACCCTTTATCCACTGCTGGGGACAGTGCGAAATGGTGCAACCACTATGGAGGACAGTTTGATACTTTCTCAAAAAGTTGGAAATAGAAATACCATTTGACCCAGCAATACCACTACTGTGAATGAATATACCCTAAAGACACCAGAACCACCATCCAAACAGACATATGTACACCCATGTTTATTGCTGTGTTATTCACAATAGCAAAGAGATGGAAGTAACACAACTGCCCAACAACAAATGAATGGATAGAAAAATGATGGTACAGTCATGCAACGGAATACTACAGAACACTGAAAAACAATAAACATGTAAAACATTACACAACATGAGGGAGAACAACCACTTGGCCAACTGACTGGAAGAGATCTTTATTTGTTCCCATCCCAAAGAAGGGTGACCCAACAGAATGTGGAAACTATAGAACACTATCATTGATTTCACATGCAAGCAAGATTCTACTGAAGATTATTCAAAAACAACTGGAAGAGCACATCAGCAGAGAACTGCCAGAAGTCCAGGCTGGGTTTAGAAGGGGTCGTGGTACTAGAGATATTGTAGCTGATGTTAGATGGATCTTAGCTGACAGCAGGGAATACCAGAGGAATATATATCTGTGTTACATTGACTATGCAAAGGCGTTTGACTGTGTGGATCATAACAAACTGTGTCTGACTCTGAGAAGAATGGGAATCCCAGAACACTTGATCGTTCTAATGCAAAACCTATACTTGGACCAGGAGGCGGTCATCAGAACAGAGCAAGGAAACACAGCATGGTTCAAAATTGGAAAGGGCGTATGCCAGGGATGTGTCCTGTCTCCATACCTTTTCAACCTGTATGCAGAACAGATTATCCGGGAAGCTGGGCTCTATAAGGAGAAATGTGGGGTCAAGATTGGTGGTGTTCTGCCCACGAAATGCCCTTCAAAGGAATAATTCACACATTTGTAAATACAATTAAGCACTTTATTCCAGAGTATATCCACAAGTGGAGACTTTCTCCCTCAGTAGGAAGGTCGTGAGGGAAAAAGCCCTGAGTCTCCTCCCACCCCCAACAGCTTTTATGGCTTTCCTGGATGCCACTGTCGGGGCAGGGAGATTGAGATCATGGTTGGTGGGTTGGGGTATCAGTCATGTGGGTCGGCTTTTGACAGGCTGGCTACTTTGCCCGTCTTTACTCTTTTTGTGTCACATGGACACTAGTTAATTCTTTACTTTGCAAGGACAGATAAGACTTTACCCGAGACACTTGTGTTTGCCTTAAGCTAAGAATTTTTGTGGCCCGCATCTGTTTCTGGCATTAATGGGGGTTTATAAAAAAATGGAGTTTATGCTGTCTCTTCAGTGGAAGATCTATCAACAACCCTGCTTGCTGAAACTGAGGAGGACCTGAAACGCTTGCTGCAGAGGGTCAAGGACTGCAGCCTTCAATAGGGATTGAGGCTCAATGTTAAGAAGACAAAGATTCTCACCGCTGGACCAATTGGCAGCATCAGGATAGATGGTGAAGAGATTGAGATTGTTCACAGCTTTAGTTTGCTTGGCTCCACAGTCAACACTCTTGACACCAGTAGCCAGGAAATTTAAAGATGTATTGCCGTGGGAATGCTGTTAGGGACCTCTCCAAAGTACTGAAGAGCAATGGTGTCTCTCTGGAGACTAAAGTGTGTCTGATACAGGCCATCGTCTTTGTTATCACTTGTTATGCATCAGAGACTTGGACAATGACCAAGGAGGATAGAAGGAGAATTGATGCCTTTGAGCTGTGGTGCTGGAGAAGAGTATCGAATGTACCATGGACTGCTAGGAAAACAAACAGATTCATCCTGGAAAGGGTTAAACAGGGCTGCTCCTTGGAGGCAAGGATTCTAAGGCTCCATCTAACATACTTTGGACATGTTGTAAGGAGAGACTGGTCCTTGGAGAGGGACATCATGCTTGGTAGGGTGGCAGGACAGTGCAGGAGGGGAAGGCCCTTTATGAGGTGGATTGATTCAGTGACTAGGGAAATTGGGATGGGTGTATCAGAGACAGTGCGATTGGCACAGGACAGAGCAGAGTTTAGGGCTGTTGTACACAGGGTCGCTATGAGTTGCAAGCGACTCGATGGCACATAACAACAATAACAACATTAAAATAAGTCCTTCTTGTTGTTATGTCAAGTCCTTGGCTCATACAAAATTCTATCACATGATCTATGGCACTACTTCTATGGAACAGTCCTTGAAGAAGGACATCTTGGTTGGAAGGGTGGAAGGACAGGAGAGGAAAATCCTAGATGAGATTAAATGATATAATAGCTGGGGTAATGGGGATTGGTGTGTCAAAATCAGTGAGACCGACTCAGGTCAGGGCAGGCTTCAGAGCTGTGTCACAGGTGACATGATAGCACATAAAAACAATCACCAGTTATTATTAATGCATGTTCTACTGATTATAGACTGCAGAAATTGGCAGATACCTCGAATTTCTTAATATTTTACTATAGTGATTAGTGTTTACACATGGATAATATTCTTATTAATTGGCCTTCTTTGTTTATGAACTATATACTAACACTGACAATATTGTACTTCAGGATAGGTCTCCAAATGTTGTTTTTGAACACCATTTCTATACAATTTGTCATTACAGGAATAATATTAGAAGAGTATTTGATTTTCTGATTCAAAATGGACAATACAAGTTCATTCCAATTCACTAATTATACAATAATAACTTTGGGTTGTTTGGCTTAGTTTTTGATAACTTGTGGTATTAAGGGTTTGTGGTTCAAAATGGCATCCTTAGTTATTCACTGATTTTGCCATGTGGATAGGTGGGAATATGCAAATAGGGCATGTCAGTCTATCTGCAAGGGGATTGGTTAGTCTTGTCATTAAATTGAGCAGATCCAGAAGCAAAAAGAGATTCTCACCACCAGCAAAAAAGAAGCAGTTATGCAGTGTGTGCCCTTTGGGACTAAAGATTCTTGTGCCAACTAGACCTACATCAGCAGCAGTAGCCAAAGCAGAGGACAAGAGACCTGACAAGAGATGGAGCTGACCTTGTGACCGCCACTCCCAACGGAACCAGAACTAAAAGCTTTTGCCCAAGTTTGTTAAAGTACTTTCGGAGAGGGTAGATCCATCATTTTATAGGACTGGAAGCTTTGTAACACTGGTCTAAAGCCGAGAGGCTCAGGACTGAGGTACCTGGAAGCACATAATCCGAATTATAAACTTTTGATATCCCTAATATGGTTATGTGTGGTCTGGGAGTTATCACAATGGATTTTGGACCTTGTAAAGCAATAAAATTGATGTTGGGATAAGTAGAAAGAAGTGAGGAGCATGGACATTTCTGACTTTATGAGAATTAGTTTTTTATTGTTAATGTCGTTGACGGGGATGATTTCATTAGTTTTTTATTGTTAATGTCATTGATGGGGATGATTTAGCTTTGTGAAATTGGTTAGATATGACTGTCTGCATGTGACCTTTGCTCATTTTACAGGATTTAACAATTTTCCTGCATTCATACTTTGTATGTTCTATATTCCAATTATGAAAGGATGTTTACATCATTGTGAGTTCACACCAGCAAATGGAGTTTCTTTACTAACTGAAAGCTTTCTTTCATCCACATCATTAATGTTGATTCTACTTTAAGGGGGTAGTTCTTCCTAGATGTATTTCGAGTAACTTAGAATGTAAGAGTTTCATTCTATAGTGTATATCAGACAATATTCTACTGTTGTTGTTCATTGAGTTTCCAAGGGCCCATTTAGAAATAGATTGCTAGTCCTAGTTTGTCTTAGTTTGGAGGCTGCACTGAAACATAATCACCATGGGTGACCCCACTGACATTTGAAATTCATGTGGCATAATTTCCAATATCACAGTGACACCTAAGCCACAACAGTACATCAAATTCCAACTGGGTTCAGCAGAAGCTGTGACATAAAGGACATTGTTTTTGATATTGGATGGATCTTGGCTGAAAGCAGAGGGTACCAGAAAGATGCTTACTTTGTTTTATTGACTATATAAAGGACTTTGACTATGTGGATTATAATACATTATGGAAAACATTTAGAAGAATGGAAAGAAAGTCCAGAACATTTAATTATGCTCATGTGGAACTGATACACAGAACAAGAATAACCCTTTGAACAAAACAAGCACATAGTACATAGTACATAGTACATAGTACATAGTACATAGTACATAGTACATAGTACATAGTACATAGTTGAAAATCAGTGAAAGTGTGCCTCAGGGTCATATCCTTTCACTGTATTTGTTCAATCCATATGCTGAACACATAAACTGAGCAGGTGGACTGAATGAAGAAGAATGTGACATCAAGAGCGGAGGAAGATACACCAACTATCTCTGATATGCAGATGGCACAACCTTACTTGCACAAAATAAAGAAGACTTGAAGCTCTTATAATGAAACCTAGACACCATAGTTTTAAATATGGATTGCACTGGCAACATAAAGAAAACAAAAATTTTCATAATTGGACAAATAATAACAACAGACTAGTTCTTAAGTCTCTTGGTAGTGCAAACATTGTACATTCAACTACTTGCCTACAAGATCTCAAAAGAAAGCTCTGATGACCTGCTTCTCAAGAATACAGTTAAGAAAACGCTGTGGCGCACTTTTAATAAGAAAATGGTCTGTAGCACACGGGTACCATGAATCAGAACTGTTTCTGTCCCAAGAGATTTGTTATTGCTTACATTAATTTTTAAACAGATATTTTTACTATCAGAAAATATTAAGAAATTAAAACGTATGAGTAAACTATTTTGGCAAATACAGATAATCCTGCACATTTATAGGGTTGAAGAGGTTTATCAGTGTCTTTTAGAAAATGCTCTGTAAAGCTTTCTACATAAAATATAGAAAGTGAAAGAAAAATGATGAGTCCTGGAATGTGAGCCAATAGGAATCCATGCCAAGAGAGTTGGTTCATATTTTAGGGGAAGCTCCATTAAGTATCTGAGTTCAACATTGTATCTAAATCATGCCAGTATCAGAAAACAAAAGTACTTCTCAAATAACTTTACAAAGGATTATATTTTCCCCATCTGTAGCCTAGATTTTAAAAAAAATCCAATGCTGTTCTTAATATTTTGTATGAGTCACATAGCTACCAAAGAAGATTTCTTAAAAGATATCAAATATCTCATAACAAATTAACACAATTTATGGGTTGAATGGCTTCCTGTGATTGGCATACTGTTAACACATAGAAGTTAATCTACTCTCTTCCTCACCAAGATTTGCTCTTTTACTTGCTAGCATGGTTAGTTTTGCTGATGAAAATTCAATATTTTGATATGCAGAGACCTAGAAATTGGAAAATAAAAAGAGAGTTCATTGGCATTTCTAAAACTGAAAGAATTAAAAAAACAAATTCAGATCTTGAATTGCAATGCTTAGAGATGCTACGGGTAAAATCTTGAATGAGCCAGGAAGCATCAAAAGAAGATGAAGGGAATATATAGAATCACTGTGTCAAAAGAATTGATCGACTATGGGAAGCCAAACTTTATATTATATGAAAATCCTTGTTCAGGAATTGAAGGAATTACAGATTTATAAGTTAGGATTTCTCTTGTAGCAGATCCCAGAAAAGAACCTGTTTGTTCCCTGCAGACAGGAGACAGCTAGGGCCCCCCTACAGAGGTGTTTCTTCCTGGGAAATACTTCCTGAGCTAGAGCATTAGGCTGACAATAGAGAAAAATACAGCCTTCATTTACAAGGAATTCCTTTTGTTATTTGCTTCCCCAGATTATCAATACATACACAGAGAAACATGACTTGGGGTCTTCAGTTGAGAACTGCTGGCCCCCTGTTTTATGCTCTCTGTTCTATCTCATTCCTGGCTTTTTGTCTCATTATTAATAATTACAAATTTACTACATTCTTTGGGACTCTCGGTCTGCAACAATCGACACTGAATTATTTCAGAAAATACCTTATGATCAAGGACAATGGTCATGAAGGAACAACTTCAAGTTGCACTGAAGGCCAAAAATAAGGCCTCAAGACTTGATGGGATACCAATTGACATGTTTCTAACAACAGATACAGTGCTAGGGAATTTGGAGGACAGCTGCATGGCTGACTGACTGGAAGGGATCCATATTTGTTTCCATTCCCAAGAAAGAGGATCCAACAGAATGTAGAAATTATCAAACAATATCATTAATATCATATTTAACAAAACTCTGCTAAAGATTGTTAAAAAATGGCTAGAATAGTAAATAGAGAACTGCCAGAAGTGGCACGAGAGATATCATTGCTGATGTCAGACAGATCCTGGCTGAAAGCATAGGATACCACAGGAATGTCTGCTTGTACTTTAAGAATTATACAAAGGCATTTAACTGTGTGGAGCATAATATATTTTGGCTAACATTGAGAATAGAATCCCAGAGCACTTAATTGTGCTCATATGAAATTTATGCCTAGGCCAAGAAGGTATTGTGTGAACAGAGGGAACACTACATGGCTTAAAATTAAGAAAGATAAGTGCCAGGATTGTATCCTTTTTCCATACCTACAAAATCTGTATGCTGAGTAAATGATTTGAGAAGCTGGACTTGTGAAGAATCGGGATTGAAGGAAGACTTGCTAGTAACCTTCATTATGCAGATGCTTGCTGAAACCGAGAATGTCACATACCACATCCTTCAATATGAATTGCATTTCAATGCTAAGAAAAATTCTCACCACTAGACCAATAGGCAACACCATGATATATGGAGAAAAGATTGAAACAGTCAACAACTTCATCCTACTTGGATCTATAATTAATATACTTGGTTCTAGCAGTCAGGAGATCAGGAGACATGTTACACTGGGAAAGGCTGCAGTCAGGGACTTCTCCAAATTACTGAGGCTCAATAGTATTAGTTTGAGGCCTAAGGTACACCTGATTCACCCATCTTTTCAATTAATTGTTATTCTGCCAAGAGCTGGATAATGAATAAGGATGATAGAAGAATTGAAGCTTTGAACTGCTGTTGAATATCTCATGGTCAGCTGTGTTTGGAGGTGCAGCCAGCGTGGTCCTTGGAGGCAAGAATGACAAAGCTTTGTCTCACATTCTTTGGCTTGTTGCTAGAAGAAGCTGTTTCTTGGAAATGTGGAGAGATGATAAAAGAGAGGGAGACCCTCAACCAGGTGGACTGAAATAGTGACTACAGCAATGGATATAAGTGTGTCAGAGATTATGAGGGTGGCACCGGATAGGACAAGGTTCGGATCTGTTGTTCATAGGGTTGCTATGAGTTGTACTTGACTGCAAGTACAACAAATGTCAATTTGCTAGGGAAAATAAAACCATAGGCAATACCAGATTAACATAAACAGGACAAATATTTTAAATATAATAATATATGTACTAATGTATTTGTATGTACTTGAAATATTAACAAGTATTTAAGATAGTAATATGTATTTAAAATATTTAGTTGGCTTCCATTTTGATCTTTGACTTGTGTTCTCATTTTAAAAAGACTGTCCATCTTTCTCCAATGGAATGGCCAATAGAGTCCAAGTGCTGACCTTTCACTTGGCAGACATATATGTTATGCACTATGCCCTTTGATTGAAAAGTATTACTTCTTTGTATAAAAGGGTGAATCAAAATTCTCTTCTGATTTTAAAAATGCACATTAAAACCATTGACAAACACTGATAGAATATACCTGTTTCAAATCTATAAACAATGATTTAGCAGTGTGTCGTGTTGATATCTACAATTTCCTGCATATTAATTCTTTGATCTAAGACCTATTTATTTGATCTTTGCTGCTCTTATGCATCTAAGTCCCTGGTTGTTGTTGTCAGGTGCCATTGAGTCGAGTATGACTTACAGTGACCCTATGAACAACAAACCTGAATCTCATCCTATCTTGTGCCACGATCACCATCTCTGATACACTTGAACCCATTGCTTCAGTCATGGGTCAATCCATCTTGACGGAGGTCTTCCTCTCTTTTGCTGATCCTCCACCTTTCTCAGCACGAATACTTTTCTAAGGACAAGCCTCTCCTAGGAACATATCTCAAGTATGAGGGATGAAGCTTTGTCATCTTTACCGCCAAGGTGCCCTTCAGCTGCACCTTTTCCAAGACATACCTTTTCATTCTTTTGGCCATCCATGGATATTCAGTACTCTTCTTCAACCCCACAACTCAAAGGCATCCATTCTTCTGTCATTCTTATTTATTATCCAGTTCTCAGCAGAGCAAGTAATTGAAAAGACCATGGCCTGAATCAGGCTCACCTTAGTCTTCAAACTGACATCACTAAGTCTCTATTTGGCACTGGGAAATAGAAGGGATTTAAACTTGGAGATGTGACCACAAGATGGCACTACACCTCTTCTACAGGCTTGTTTTTTGGTGGCTTCTGAAAGAACAGACTCAGCCAAAGCAGAAGCTTTTTCTTATTGGCCAACTAAAGTTAATGTGAAGAGCCATTGTGTTTTTATAGAAAAGAAAGGATAATCTGATGACACAAGTAGCTCTCTTGGCTGAAGTTTGCAAGTCTTCAGTTGAGCAAACTGTGGGGAACAATGAAGACATCCTTTCAATTGTTCTTGTTCCTGTGGCTGCAGCTGGCCTGTGAGTTGATGCTTTTGTGGAAACAATGTATGAGTGGATATTTGCTAGGAATTTCAAGAAGGAAACGGACTTTAATCAGATTTCCTCTAATTAGTGTTGAAAAAATAATCATTACCCTATGACCTGATATTTCTTCTCTTTTTCTTTTTTGCATAGGGATGTGCCATGGAGAGAAGGTGGAGCAGCATCCTTCTACTCTCACCATCTTGGAGGGAAGCAGTTCAATTATCAATTGTACTTATTCGGACAGTAGCACATCCTACTTTGCTTGGTATAAGCAAGAAGCTGGAAAAGGTCCTCAATTCATTATAGCTATTCGTTCAACTGTGAACAAAAATGAGGGCCAAGAACTCATTGTTTTGTTGAATAAGACAGCCAAACATGTCTCCCTGAACATCCCAGCTGCTCAGCCTGGAGACTCAGCTGTGTATTTCTGTGCAGCAAGTACACAGTGTTTCCCAAACACCTGCAGCCAATACTCAAACCCTGGACTGCTCATCTCCTCTGTAGCAGGCAGGCTTTAAGGCCAGAAGTTGTCATATATGCCTATAAGTGGAAAACAAATAATAAAATGAGAAGTTTATGTTCAACATAGAAAATATGAAGAACTTGTTGGCTGTTTGTTGCTTACTGGTTGTTGAGTTATTCTGACTCATGGAAACCTCACATTATACAGAGTAGAACACGACCACAAGGTTTCTTTGTTGTAAACTTAATAGAAAAAAGATTGAGACTCAGGAGGGCCAAAGCCACAGCCTTTTTTTGCTTTTCTTTTTTTGTGTTTTTTCCTCCTACCCAGCCAAGGGTTGAAGGAAGGGATCCATCCTTAATCATTCAGAGGCATCAACTCCCTCCCCTAAATCAGGCTGAGAAGGAACCAGCCAGCTCTTACCTCCTCTTGGTTGTTTTTCTTTCCCATCCCCCAGTTTATTTTTTGTTCCCCCTCTGTTCCCCACCTCTGAAGCCATTTTATGAACTGTCATGTGCCACCTGAGCCTCCAGTAAAAACAAAAACAGGCAAAAAAAAAAAAAAAAGAAAAAAAAAAGAAAAACGACAAGCCTTTTCTTCACAGTATTACTGGATGGGTCAAACCAACAATATTTTATGTTTATAATAAATTATAAACTATATAATCTAAGAAAAGTTAATAAAAATTAATTATGTTTTACTTTGAAGTTTAATATTTAAAGATGAATTTGTTTTCCTTTCTGACTTTTTCTAGAAATCCTCTTAGTTTGAAAGTCAAAATCCCTTTGTAGTTGTTATATGACGTTGAGTTGTCTTCTACCCATAATGATTATATATGTGCAATAGCTCTGAAGCCTGCCTGTTCTGATTGAGTCTCACTGACTCCAATACACCAGCCCTATTGCCCCAGTTACCATATCAATCCATCTCATCTGGAGTCTCCCTCTTTTGTGCTTTCCCTCCACCTTTCCAAGCAAGATGCCCTTCCAAGGACCAATCTCTCCTGTCCATGTGCCCAAAGTATGTGAGACGGAGCTTCAAAATCATAGCTTCCAAGGAGAAACTTGGTTTCACCATCTCCAAGAGCCCTATTTGTTTTCTTGGTGATCTATTGTATATTTAAGACTCTTCTCCAGAACCACAACTCAAAGGCATCAATTCTTTTGTTACTTCTACTGACAAATAAAGAAATTGCATGGTAATTACAGAAATGAGGTAAAATAGAAATGAAAAAAAAAATGGGTAATTATTTAATAATTTATTGAAATATGTGGTTTAGTTTCTTTGTAAACTTTTATTATAAGTAAGATACTGCGATTTCTCAGTTAATATTATATTTTAAATTGAGTACTTTTCTTGTCCTCCATGAGTGATTTTCAAAAGTAACAGTTTTATTTTTCTGATATCTTTATCTCCATACATGGAGTAAAATTTGACAGTTATCTCCATCTTTTTTCATCACTTTCTTGTTGATAAAATGTAACTTTTATTTTCCTTAGACTTCAGTACTGTGTATCTGGATGAAATTAGCCTAGGATATAATTTTTTTTAGGAGATACTCTTTTAATTTGTTGTAAATTTTGTTCAAAAATAAAAGTTGCACGAATGATTTTGAAATCCTGTTTTCATATATTGAGTTAATAATGATATCAAAATTTAAGGAACTTTTCCTAAAACTCTATTTAAAGTACAGTTTGATTCTCAGTGACCCTTTAATTTAATGTTTACTCACTCATTTCATCCAGTCAGAATAAACTCATCGCTAACCTTCTAGTGGTTTTCTTAGAGGCTCTGAATGGTCTTTCTCAGGGAGTAGCTCATAGTTTCAAACCACTTACTTTGAATTAGGAGTTAACAGATTTAAAAATGAAAATTGTCATTTAATTTTACCAAACAACAAAAAATGGGGTATAGGAAATCAAGTAAATCAACATAAGTGGCAACTTTAAAACACAATTAGTAGACATTACAGTATTAGGTTAATATGCAAGTTACTACTCTGATGGTCTAGTGGTAAGAAGCTGTGCTGCAATGGCTAGGGTATAATTTAAGAATGAGAGATTAGAGTTAGATTCACAAATTTCTTTTTTCAAAATTCTATATCTATTTGTATTTATTATTTTCTAGAATTTAGAAAATAATTTGTGTAGTTTAGTACATTTCAAGTTTTTCTACATAGTCAATAATCAATAGATTCAAGTTAAAGAAAAGAAGATGAATTCTGCTATATATTAATTTTTAAAATTTCAGTTTTGTGAGTGAATTTAATTTATTAATGAATTTTTGAAGAATATAATTTCTGAAATTGTTTATTTTATTATTAAAATGGAATATATTCCAATTTAACTATGCCTTTATTTCTCAATTTAAGTATCACTTTTCCAGTATAAATATTACTGACTCATAGCTTATCCTCCATGAGTTTTTTGGATGTTATAGATCATACTGGAGGAGATTGCAACTCTTTTTTTTACAGAGCCTTGAGGGGATTTGAACTCACCACCTTTGAGTTAAAGTATAATTTGTTATAGCCAGTGTTTCAATATTCCCAGATACTTCTTTAAACTTGACTGATTTAACATAGCAGTCTTATTGCTTAAAAATAGAAAATGTTTACCGTCTCCCAATTGTATATAAATCAACGTAAAGAAATAAGTCGCAAAAATAATTAATTCCCTGATTCTTTCCCCTTGTTTGAGGGTTATTGCTGTTACTATTACATGCCATTGAGTCAAGTATGCCTCATATCAACGCTATGAACAACAGATGTGAACCCTGTCCTATCCCATGCTATCCTCACAATCTCTGACACACTCAGGATTGCAGTCTCTGAGTCAATCCATCTGATTGAGGGTCTTCCTCTCTTTTACTATCCCTTCATCTTCCCAGGCATGATGTCTCTCTCCAAGGAATAGCATTTCCTAGCAATGTGCTGAAAGTATGTTAGCTTTATCAACTTTGCTTTCAGGGAACACTCTGTCTGCACCTTCTCCAAGACATATATGTTTGTTCTTTTGGCAGACTTTGAGATATTCATGACTCCTTTCCAACACCACAGTTCAAAGGAATCAATTTTTCCAGCATAGGAAGTAATTGAAAAGATCATGGCCTGAACCTTAATCCTCAAAGTAACTTCATTGCTTCTCAATAATTTGGAGAAGTCTCTTACTGCAACTTTCCCACTGCTATATATTTCCTGATCTCCTGACTGCTGGTCCTAAGAGTGCTTATTGTGGATCCAAGTAAGATGAAGTTATTGACAGTTTCAATCTTTTCTCTATCATGATTGTTGCCTATAGTCCAGTGATGAGATTTTTTTATTTTCTGGGCTTTGAAATGCAATCCATATTAAAGACTGTAGTGTGTGATATTCTGCAGCAAGTGCTTTAAGTCCTTCTTGTTTTCAGCAAGCAAGGTTGTGTCATCTGTATGATAAATGCTATTGATGAGTCTTCCTCCTGTCTTGCTGCCACATTTATCTTCATGGAGTCCAGATTCTCAAATGTTTTGCTCAGCATACAGATTTAGTAAGTATGGAGAAAGGATACAATCCTGACAACACATCTTTTTAAATTTTAAACCATCTTCCTTTGCTTTGTTCACACAACAGCCTCTTGGTCTAGGAATAGGTTTTGCGTGGGCGCAATTAAGTGTTCTGGGATTCTCATTCTTCTCAATGTAAGCCATAATTTGTTATGTTCCATACAATCAAATGCCTTTGCATAGTCAATAAAACACAAATAAACATTCTTCTGGTATTTGTTCCTTTCAGCCAGGATCCATCTGACATCATCAAGGTTATCTCCAGTGCCATGTCTCTTCAAAATTCAGCTTGAACTTATAGCAATTTTCTGTCTTTGTACTGTTCAATTAAAGACTCTCAAGGGTGAATGCAACTGACAATTTGTACTGTAGGAATGATTTCTTGTCTGGTCTATGATAGTTATAATATAACTGGCTTGTTATTATGAAGAAGGCTATTAGGTTAAGTTAGGTTTAAACTATATAAACAAGAAGGCCAGTAATGTACTCCAACATTTCAAATGTTTTATGATTTCTTTCATTTTGCCATTGACTCTTCTTAGGATATATGATAAAGTATTTCATTTGTTCTTCATTTACTTGAGGATTGTAGTTGTTATATACCATCTATCCAGAATTGACCCATAGCTGACCCTTCAGTGGAATTTCAGAGCCAGCAAATCACCAGAGGCTGATGGTCCCTCTTTTTCCTGGAACAGCTAGTGGATTAGAACTGTGCTCCTTTGGGATTGCAGTACAGTGTCTTACCACTAGGCCACCAGTATGAGAGGATTAGAAATGATAAAAGAGAAAAATTTATAAGTGAGTATTAAACTTGCACAATTTTTTTTGTGTGTGTGTGTACCATCAAATCAGAACTGACTGGTACAGGAGGAGATTGCCCCTCCTTCTCTAGCAGAGCATCTGGTGGATTCGAACCATGTAACTCTGGGATTGCAGTACAGCTTCAAAACTTGCACAATTGTTCCAGAAAATGTCTTCTTACTAGTTGTCATTTGAATTGGCTTGACTCTTGGTGAGAGAACTCTGTTCATAGAGTTCTCAACAACGAGTTTTCAGAAGTTAGTTATCAAATATCTCTTTCTAGGTGCTTCTGGGTAGATCTGAACCATTAATGTTTTAGTTAGTAATTGATTACTTTAAAATTTTTTATACCCACAGAATATAATTACTTAATTAATTGATTGTAGAGCAATTAAAATGAGATAAGTGAACAACGCAAAATTTTAAATTCATTTTTGGACATTGTACATGCTTTTATTTCTTAAAATTCAGTATTTTACTTTCCTTTCAGTGAAAGTATATACAATATTAGGTTTCCATTTGAGAATTTCTACCTAAGTTGTTTAGTGACATCAGTTACATTTTCTTTTTCTTTTTTTTTTTTTTTTAACTAGGTCAATATTCTCAGTTGTTCTAACTGTTCCATTTCTAGTACTCTGTAGTTTCAGTGGTATCATTCACATCAAATACAAGAAAACTCTTGCTGAAAATTATTAAAAAATGACTGGAAAAATACACCCTCAGGGAACTGCCTGAAATTCAAGTTAGACTCAGAAGAGGCTGTGGCATGAGATGTTTCATAGCTAATATCAGACAGGTCTTGACTGAAAGCAGGGAATACCAGAAAGATGTTCACTTATATTTTATTGATTGTGCAAAGCATTTGGCTGTTTGGATCATAGTAAATTATGGATAATATTGAGGAGGATGGGGATCTGGGAACACTTCATTGTACTCATGCAAAACATACAAATATAACAGGAAAGAATTGTTGGAACAGAACAAGGGAATACTGCAAGGTTTAAAATCAGGAAAACTATGCATCAGAATTGTATCTTTCCCCCATACCTGTTTAATATGTATGCTGAGCAAATAATTTGAGAAGCTAGAATATAAAGAAGAATGTGACATCAGAATTGGAAGATGATTAATTAACAACATGCATTGTATAGAAGACATAACCTTGCTCACATAAAGTGAAGGAATTTTGATACACTTACTGGAGAAGATTAAAGATTACAACCTTCAAGATGCTGAGATTGCATCTCAGCATCAAGAAAAACTATATCTCCACTAGTGGTCCAATAGGAAACATCATTATAGACTGAGAAAAGTTTAAAAATGTCAACAGTTTATTTCACTTTCATCCACAGTCCCTTAATAGCAACAGTCAAGACATTTCTAATACTCTATTTTCTACTATTATCCATATCATATCCAAGTAAAATTTGCTGAAGATTATTTTAAAATGGCTGGAACAGTACATAAACATGGAACTGCCAGATATTTACCCTGGATTCAGAAGAGGCTGTGTGATGAGGTATATCATTGCTTATGTCAGGTGAATCTTGGCTGAAAGGGGAGAATGCCAGAAAAGTGTTTGTTTTTACTGACTATGCAATCAATAGGCATTTGGCATCTGCTAAGGTGTTGAGTTTTAGAAATGTTCTTGAACTGCTATTGTATTACCAATTTTGTATTGTTCTTTACAGGGTTTCCCTCGCCCCCTTTATTATTTTTGTGTGTGTTTTTTAAAATTAATTTTAAAGAAAGTTTACAGAGACTTAGGGTTTCCATTCACTCATTGTTGTACTTTTCTCCCTGTCCACCCCTCCCCCCTTAAATCACTCTTCTCTTTGAAAAGTAAAAAAAAAAAATTCTTTCATTGCTATAAAATCCCTCCCCCCAAGTCCACTCCACTGTGCATTCTTCATTTTGGACTCCTGTCATGACAATAATACCTAACAATTTATTCCTTTTTAACAGTTCTCTCTCATCTGTTTCAATGCAGTATACATCATTTATCCCCTCTTTCTCAGTCTTTCCTTAACCTCGATGTTAGTGTTGTTTTACAATGGTGGCCCTGTGCAATATTTGTCCTTTTGTGACTGAGATATTTTACTCAGCATAATGTCTTCCAGGGTAACTAATTTTGTATAATATTTCTTGAGTTCCTTATTTTTTTATGTGGTGACATTTAATTAATATCAATTCAAGAGTGGCATGTGAGGGTTCAAAAGATCTATTCTGGCTGGACATGGGCATTCCTTGAACAACAGAAGCGTATTCATGAAATTTCCCTTGACTCTCTGTAGTTGAATAATATGAGTTGGTGAAATGAAAATATTTAATAAACAGTAAACACATGGTAAGAAAAATTCTAGATACTTTAAGTAGGGGAACAATGTGGATTTTATGTGGTAGCAGCAGATTGGGTGGTATAAGAACTGAAGATCTTAATGTGCTGGTTGGAGATTTAACAAACAGAGGTGTGAAGATTCATGATTATTAACTCTATGGTATTTCCACAATCAATGAAAGGTATTATTTTTAAATTAGTCCTCTTATCCAGTTCCATAATATGTATTGAACAGAGCTAATGTCAATCTTTCTTTTAACATAAAATTCTACTCAGTTTTATTTACAGATATAATTGTTATAACATGAAGAGTTGATTGTTCCAAGAAGAGTTTGGGTTGGACTAACCTCATAGCCAATGGACACAAAAGTTTGAAATGACACACACAGCAACTTGCTGTGCTAGAAAAGCCCTGTTTCCTGTGCTGTGGCGGCAGCAGCAGCAGCAGCAGCAGCAGCAGCAGCACAACACAATAATTCTTTTCTCATCCTTTAAAGGATCTCACCTGACAGAACAAAGCTCTGAAATTGAAGGTCAAGATATTTCCCCTCACAAGTTCTACCATGTTGCATTCCAGCTTGCTTGAGGTGGTCATGGCTTTAATGTACCCAGGTAGGAATTGCTCCAGTGGGAATCGGTCTGCACTAGTTGTTCTATGAGTTGTAGCGGTACCTTCATAGCACTTAACAACAACAATAGCAAAAGACCTGTATATTGAAGACACAGTCTATGTCTTTCGGGAACTGTAAGTTTGAAAATATAATTACTTTCTCTTACACCATATACCTCTTAAATCTTCTGATTTCCCCCCCTTCCCCACTTTACAGCATTCAGTATTTCCCAGAAGGTAACTCAAGATCAACAGGTAATGAGGGCGCAGGAAAAAGAAACTGTGACTCTGCCCTGCACATATGATACCAATGAACGAAATTTTGGTCTATTTTGGTACAAGCAGCCCAGCAACGGACAGATGATTTTCCTTATTCGTCAGGAATCTTACAACCAGCAAAATGCAACAGAAGGTCGCTACTCCTTGAACTTCCAAAAAGAAGCTAAATCCATCAATCTTGTCGTCTCAGCTTTACGGCTGGAGGACTCAGCAGTGTATTTATGTGCACTGAGAGAAGCCACAGTGAGAGAAAAGTTGGAGGAAGATGCACGGAAACTTAGGGCTCTGCTTAAGAAACCCACCTGCAGGGACCTCTCGGGGAATCATCAGCACAGACAGGAAATGGGGAGGACTGTGGTTACACAGGTGTGTAGGATTGAAGGGAAGCTCTTCATTCTAAGAAGCATCTGACTAGATTTTAGAAAATGTACAGAATTATTATTCATAAAAAGTGTCTTTACCATTGAATCTTTAGCTTAAAGTTAAACACACACAATTTTATTTAAGATTGAAGAGAACATACAACCAAGAGGGAATAAAATGGATGAATGAGACCGTCTAAGAATCAAATCCCTACGCACATCAAAAAACTTCTCCAACAGAGTATAAAGGAAATCTACAGACTGGGGAAAACTATTTAGCAATCGCATATCTGATAAGGGACTTATATCTAAAATTTATAGACTACTCCAGCATTAACAAGAAAAAAGTAAACAACTCAATTATAAAATGGGCACATCTTTTACCAAAGATGAATGGCAAACAAGCACATGAAGAAATGTTCAAAATCCCTAGCTATGAGAGAGATGCAAATCAAAACAACTCTGAGATATCATCTCGTTCCATCAAGTTCAACAGGGCAGCAAACAACAAATGCTGGCCAGGTCATGGAGAGATTAACTCTTCTTCACTGCTGATAGGAATGTAAAATGGTATAGCCACTATGGAAAGTGAAGTAATGCTTTCTCAAAAAGTTGGAAATAGAAATACCACTGGATCCAGCAATTCCACTACTGGGAATATACCAATATAAGGAAACAAGAGCTGCAACTCAAACAAATGTATGCACACCCATGTTTACTGCTGCATTATTCATAATAGCAAAGAAATGCAAGTAATCCAAATGCCCATCAACAAACACATGCATAGAAAAACTTATGCTTATGCATCATTGAAAGACAATGAACTTGTAAAACATTACACAACATGGGGAAGCTTAGAGGACCGTATGTTGAGTGAAAAAATCTCAGTCCCAAAAAGACAAACACTGCATAACATTACTGTTATGAAATTGAACAAACATTCAGGGTTTGGGGAGAGAATGGAAAAAGAGTGGATAGATAATGAGCACTGCGTTAGAACAGAAAGGAACATATGATTAGGCATTGTATGTATGACAACAATCTGGAACAAGGAGTGCATTAGTGCACTGTTGGGTGCTTGGGGGGGAGTGTAGAGGGAACAAATGTTCAACTATGAAGAAAAAGAAATAAAAAAAAAAGATTGATGACGACAATAAGCTAGAAATTGGGAAAGGTGTTAAGAGGGAATGAACAAACATCAGAATGGGAGAGCTCTTGTAGCTGAAGTTGTTCATCTATAGATTTTTGGTGTTTGTTTGGGAGAAACTATAAAGCACAACTTATTAGCAACGAAATTATGTAGCTTTTCTGACACCTTTGGGACTTTTCCACGATGCTACTGTTGTTATGTGCCTACAAGTCCCCTGCGATCCATTGCGACCTGAGCCAGTCTTTGATTCCGACACAACAACCGCATTGCCCCAGTTACTGTGTCAATCCATCTCATCAAGGGTCTTCCTACCCTACACTTTTCTTTGCATAGAAGAGGAGTTGTAGATGGATTTGAAGATGGCTGTCAGAAATAGTAGAAGAGTCAGGATGTCAAAGAAGAAGAATCTTTATATTTAACTGTAGATATCTTGGTGTCTTTGGAAATATTGGAGAGTTTCGTTTGCTTTTTGTGTTGTAGGTACTCAATCTATATCAGTGTATTATTCAATAAGTGGTATTTTTCCATTTGAGTCCTTGAGCGTAAAAATTAAGAATGGAGAGTGGTATATACATAGTTCAGTAGAAATTCAACTATTCAGATGCATCTACATAACTATTCAGATGACTAAAAATATTATCTCTGAAGAGCCCTTTCCCATAACCCTTCATGTTTTTCACGACTACCCTGTATTTTTCTTCAGTACTTTGGAGAGGTCCCTAACAGCAGACTTTACAATGGCAAAACACCTTTTAATTTCCTGGATACTGGTGCCAAGAGTGTTGACTGTGGAGCCAAGCAAACTAAAGCTGTGAACAATCTCAATCTCTTCACCATCCATCCTGATATTGTCAATTGGCCCAGTGGTGAGAATCTTTGTCTTCTTGACATTGAGCCTCAATCCATATTGGAGGCTGCAGTCCTGGACCCTCTGCAGCAAGCGCTTTAGGTCCTCCTCAGTTTCAGCAAGCAGGGTTGTGCCATCTGCATAACACAGGTTGTTGACAAATCGTCCACCAATCTTGACCCCACATTTCTCTTCATAGAGCCCAGCCTTCCGGATAATCTGTTCTGCATACAGGTTGAAAAGGTATGGAGATAGGATGCGTCCCTGGCGTACGCCTTTCCCAATTTTGAACAATGCAGTGTTCCATTGCTCTGTTTTGACGACTGCCTCCTGATCCAAGTATAGGTTTCTCATTAGCACAATCAAGTGTTCTGAGATTCCTGTTCTTCTCAGAGTCAGCCACAGTTATGATCCACACAGTCAAAGGCCTTTGCATTGTCAATGAAACACAGATAGACATTCCTCTGGTATTCTCTACTTTCTAAGCTAAGATCTAACATCAGCTACAATATCCCTAGTACCACAACCCCCTCTAAGCCCAGCCTGGACTTCTGGCAGTTCTCTACTGGTGTGCTGTTCCAGTCGTTTTGGGATAATATTCAGTAGAATCTTGCTTGCATGTGAAATCAATGAGATTGTTTCATAGTTTCTGTGTTGTCTCTCTGGAGACTAAGGTGCGTCTGATACAGGCCATGGTCTTTGCAATCACTTGTTATGAATCAGAGAGTTGCACAATGACTAAAGAGGTTAGAAGGAGAACTGATACCTTTGAGCTGTGGTGCTGGAGAAGAGTATTGAGAGTAGCATGGACTGCTAGGAAAACAAACAGATTCATCCTGGAAAGGGTTAAACCGGGTGGCTCCTTGAAGGCAAGGATTCTGAGGCTCCGTCTAACATACTTTGGACATGTTGTAGGAGAGACTGGTCCTTGGAGAAGGACATCATGCTTGGGAGGGTGGAGGGACAGTGCAGGAGGGGAAGGCCCTCTATGAGGCGGATCAATTCAGTGATTGGTTTAATCGGGATGGGAGTGTCAGAGATAGTGCGATTAGCACAGGACAGAGCAGAGTTTAGGGCTGTTGTACATAGGGTCACTATGGTCGCAAGCGACTCGATGGCACACAACAACAACAACCACAAAAACAAGTTTTTGTTTTTTAAAGTTTCATTGTCTTATCGTTTTTTCACATGTTCTCTTTCTAGGTCCTGTAAATTAATAGAGACCATAACCACATACACAAAATAAGCATTTTGTTTATGTCATAGCAAAACCAATTTCAAATGGTTTAAGAGAGTGCACAATTAAAAACAAATCTCAGATTTTGATTAATAGTGGAAGTTTGACCATAAATGTTTATCTCTGCTACTTTCAACAAACAGATTAATCATAGAGAGGGTTAAACCAGGCTGCTCCTTGTAGGCAAGGACTCTGGGGCTTCGTCTGACATACTTTGGACATGTTGTAAGGAGAGACAGGTCTTTAGAGAGGGACATCATGCTGGGTAGAGTAGAGGGACAGCGCAGGAGGGGAAGACCCTCTATGAGGTGGATTGATTCAGTGACTGGGGTAATCAGGATGGGTGTGTCAGAGGCAATGAGATTGGCACAGGATAGAGCATGGTTTAGGGCTGTTGTGCATAGGGTCGCTATGAGTCGCAAACGACTCGATGGCACATAACAACAACAACAACAACTGCTACTTCTGAAGCTCCAGTAAAATAACAAAGTAGTTAAAAAGACAAAACTCTGTAAGTTCACAGAGAAATAAAAAGTAGAACAAAGCATTAAGATACTAGCAACATTTATCTGAAAAGTTTAAAAAGAGATATAAAAATGATAAGAGACAGAGGTCTTGATGTTGAAGTCAAAGTCTTTACTAGGAATTTCAGAAAGGGACATTACAGTTCATGCTGCACCATTCTTGGAGGCCCGGGGAATAGAGGCAATTCTCTCTAAATATTGTATAAAATGGCTCAGTGAAGGGGCTAGTGATTGGGACCAAATAGAAGATTTATTCTATGTATTATTTTTTGTTGGCTAACATATAATAATTTGTATAAATGCTGTTTTTAAAAGTGGATTGTTCCTTTTTGTAAATTTTATGTTGGTTTGCATACAAAATTTATACAGGTTCATTCATGTACATTGTGTTTCACACACTCTTTCATTGTGTTTCCTATGATCATTCCCATCCACTTATGTTTTATAAAATTATTCACCATGGACCTATGCCCACCATCATCTTATTTTTTTAGGTCTGCATTAGATGTGTCCTAGTTCCTTCACCCCTTCCTCCCTGGTTGTGCATTTCTTTCTCTATTTGTTAGTATTTGAGTTGGCAGCATAACTCTTTACCCACAAAGACACCAAAGCTCCGCAAATGTTCCTTTATTCCAGCCCAGCACTCAGGACAAGGAAGAAATGTTCTTTTGGGGTAATATCCTCTTGTGTCAGTGCTACCTGTCTTAAATCTGTTGCTTGTCATACGGAAAAAGCCAAAAAAGAAAACAATATCACCATAATTTTTGGAGGAGAGAAACTTATTATGTGGAAAGTTTAATATAGTAACTTAGAAAACTGAAAGCCACGAAAATTCGCTCTTGTCTGGAGTTGTGGTTCTGCCACTGGTCTCCAGAGGGCGATGCTACACCAACGAGAAGTCTGCTTTGTACTGAAAAATCGGAATCATTATTAGCTCAGTCTCTAATTCCTGCAGCTTGCTGGAGAACTCTTACAGGGTACTTTGCCAACAAAGCAAGTAAAGAGAATTGGAAAATGTGTAGGATCCAAAGGGTGGAGGGATGGAAGAGATGGGATGATGAGCGGGGTGGAGGTACAGGGTTCATCATAGGATCAGACAACTTCATGGGGGAAGGCAGGGGTGGGTAAAGGAAATGAGAAAGACCTGGTGTGAAAAACAGTGGATAGGAACTTTTTAAGCAAACCAGAATAAAATTAAAATATCATTTACTTTAGAAAAAGATAATAGGAGGTTAGAAATTATCCAAGTTATTGTAGCATTTTTCATATTTTTATCTAAGCAAAGAACCCAAACAATTTATCCTACCACCGCTCCTGCTTTAGAGGGTCTCAATCACCAGGTATTTCCCTGCCTATTCAGAAAAGTTCTTTCAGAAAAGAGGGTGCAGCTTCTCCAATGTTCCACCATACTTCTTTGGGTTATCCTGGTACTTAAAGTGATTCTTTCAGTAATATTTAATTATAATCCCTAATTGGAAATATTTTTCATAGTATAAGCTGCATTTATCTCACTGATCTGATATTGATCTTGCAAGAGACACCTGAGCCCAGTCAGTGACACAACGCGAAGTCCACGCCTTGTGTGTACGGTCCTCACTAGATTTAAGATGCAATTTCTCCTTCAATACAGCTCCTTATATCTACTACCTTTTATCACTACCATACCAATATGGATTGAAGCTCAACATCAAGAAAACAAAGATTCTCACCACCAAATAGCAGTATCACGATAGATGATGAAGAGATTGAGACTGTTAACAGCTTTAGTTTGCTTGACTCCACAATCAACACTCTTGGTACCATCAGTAAGGAAATCAAAAGATGAATTGCATTGGGAAAGTTGGCTGGCAAGGACCTCTCCAGAGTATTGAAGAACAATGATATCAGTCTGGAGACTAAGGTGCACCTGATGCAGCCCATAGTCTTTGCAATTACTTGTTATGTGTCAGAAAACTGGGCAATGACAAAGAATAATAGGAGAATTGATGCCTTTGAACTCTGGTGCTAGAGAAGAGTATTGAATACACCATGGACTTCCAGGAGAATAAACAGGTTCATCCTGGAGAGGGTGAAACTTGGCTGCTCCTTGGAGGCAGGGACTCTGAAGCTTCAACTGACACACTTTGGACATGTTGCAAAGAGGGACCAGTCCTTGGAAAGGGACAGTCGCTTGGAAGGGGGGAGGGACAACACAAGAGAGGAAGACCCTGGACGAGATTAATTCGTTCAGTGATTGGGGTAATGAGAATAGATGTGTCAGAGCCAATGAGATTGGCATAGGATAGAGCAGGTTTCAGTGCTATTTTACATAGGGTCGCTATGAGTTGCAAGTGACTCAATGGCACATAACAACAACATCCCCACCCAAGACATTTACCTCTCAAATAGTTTTCAGGGGTCAAAGGTATCAATGGTTTTGAGATTGAATTTAGAAAGACTGAAAACTCCTTTCACCTGAGAAAGTTCTCTGTCCTTTGGTCCGACTCAGTGGAGTACTCCTGTGTTCTGGGCCCTACAGCAACTGGAGCTGAACACAATTCACCTGTGAGAGTGGTATGCGCAGACTCAAAATCTCTTCCTATGATATTTTTAAAGGAAGCGTCTTAGGATAATAGAGGGGAAGTGAGGAAGGGAGGGCTGACAAGACACAGGTATTTGCATTTAAATCTGGAGTCCTTGGAGTAACCCATGTGTAATAAATTTTGTTTTCAGACACTTCTTATGCATTCTAGAAATTGCAGAATACCACATAGTAGTCTAGAGAGTTCTGGTAGTCTTTTTATGTGGAAAGTTTAATATAATGCTGGTGGCCAAGTGGTAAGAAGTTGCACTGCAAACTCAAAGGCATGCAGTTCTAATCCACCCTCTGCTTCCTGGGAGAAAGTTGGGCTGTTTCCTTCCATAGGATTTATTTGCTGTGAAACCCCACCGGAGGCTCAAACAACTTCACAACACATAACAGGTAGTTTACTAGAATGGTGTAGTCCACAGTGTTCTCAGAGATTGATTCTTACATTCCAATATGGTCACAATCAATCATGTGGTAAGTTTAGTAATGCCAAATTCTGCTATATTTATAACAATTAGTGTGGATACTAAGAAGCTACTGGAATGAGTAAGAAATACATGTCTTTCTTCTGACTAGAATGGAAATAACTGTACAAGAAGTCTTTGTTGTTCTTGAGAGCATGGATAACAAATACTTTGGAAAAGGAGGAGAGGCATTATTACTTACCGACTCACTATCATATTAAAAAGGTAGGCGCATAAGAATCTTCTAAGTAGAGAGAAAAAGTAGATTGTGTTCATTGGTACATGTAAACCAAGTGGTCAATTTGGAGAACAACAGTATTTTTTTGAAATTTTTTCTACTTTATTTTTATTTTATATTGGTCTGCATACAAAATGATTCTATATCATGTATCATGTACATATAGTTTCCACATTCCTACATACACATTATGTTTCAAATAATCACTCATACACATTGTGTTTTATAAAATCAATCACCATTGATCTGTGGCTACTGTTATCCCATCTTTTCAGGTCCCTGTTGGATCTTTTCTAATGCCTTCACCCACTTACCTACTTCTGCTTACCATACTCTGTTACTGTAGTGATTTCCTCCCCTCTCCATCTGATGGCCCCCTCCCCTTCCTCTTTTGGACTTTTGTACACATCTTACGAGTTGTCCTTCTATTTTTACAATATTGATCTTATGCAGTATTTGTCCTTATGAAACTGAGTTAGTTCAGTCAACATAATGCTCTCTAGCCTCTCCTTACAAAGTAAATACTTGCTCCATAATTTTTCAGTCCATTCATTTGTTAATGGACATTTCAGCTGTTTGCATTTTGTTGCTATTGTGAATAAGACTGCTGTGAATATAGATGTAGAGGCCCTGTTTATGTCTCAATTCTGTTTTTCTTGGAGTATATTCACAGCAGTACAATAGAACAGAGACACAGAGTTTTATTTATCTATTTATTTATTATTTTGTAAAATAAAGAGAATATTATTACTAGGTAATAATATTCTGCAATATGACTATCAGTCTGCTTTTCCACTAAAATGTGATTTGAGGGGATAGTTCGGGTTCAAGGTTTAAAGAACATTTCAGAACTATAGTCTCAATGCATCCTTGATCTCAGATTGTTCAAGTCATCTGGGTTGTTTTAAATTATATTTTTTTAAAGAATTTGAATTTTGTTTTCTATTTTTCTCCCATTCTAATCATGATCATCTGTTGTGCCCCTGGCCAGATCATCCAGCAGTGGTATCTGAGCACTATCTAGTTCTTCTGGCAAATGTAATATTTAATACTTGTAGTTATTAATGAGCTCTGGTGGCCTAGTGGTAAGAAGCTGTATTGCAATCCCAGAGGTACACAGTTCAAATCCACCAGTTGCTGTGCAGGAGAAAGATTGACAATCTTCTCCTGTGGGTTTTACCAGCCTCTAAAAACCCCCTGGAGGCTCAGCAATTTCAACTCAGTGGTCTACAAAGGCAGTTATCTTCAATGTTAAATATAATAAAAAGTCCAGGACATAATCATAAAGATTTACTATGTTCTCCTCTATTGTTTTAATAAGGGAGGAAGAAGGGAAAATATCCTTGGAAATTTTTTCCAACTCTCCCAAGCTTATTCCTTTTTCCTACTTTCTATTCCCAGTATGCTCCTCTTCATCAGCTTTTATTATCAGTATGGCTGTCTTCTGTAGCAGTCTGTAAACTAGTGTCACATTCAATTTTATATTTGTTCCAATCCTAACAAATTAGTCAAATACGAGAATGATTATTCATGGTGGACAGTGTTTGGTTGAGGACCCCCCCCCTATTAAAACAAGCTTGGAAGCAGGAGTGGCATCCACTTCCATAATAGCTTGCCTCTAGAAACTATGAACCTGGAGAGAGGACAGGTGTCCAGGACTTTCGTTCATATGGTCACTATGAGTTGCCTGCGACTCCATGACACTTAACAACAACAACAGTAAGATATTAATAAACATGTATGGTATTGCCTAATTATTTCAAGACATTCATTTCCATGAAATGGCATTTTAAAACTAAGAACTGGTTCATTTGTTTTAAAATCTTGCTTCATTGCAGTGGTTTTACCTTTCTGTGTATCTGGATTTCCTTCAACAGCATGGAATGAATGGGCTGGGGTTGGGATGCTGAGAAATCAATCTAAAGATGTCTTTGTTTAGTCCACTAGGGGGAACTCTAGGCTTTGTTAGTTAATTTTTCCCTTCTCATGCCAGAAGATTCAGAGATGTGAGCCAATTAAATTACATGAAAGGATAAATGGTGCTTGTGAAAAGATTATCTTAGGTTTTCAGTTCTGCCATTTTACATAGAGCTCACACTTATTGCCATTGAGTTGGAACTGACTTGTAGCTGACCCTTCATTAATTGTGTTTTAAGGCAGTGAATTACACAGAAGGGAATTGTCAGACTTTCTCTTGTGGAGCTATAGCAGGATTTGAACCAGGGAAGAGGTGCTGCCTTTGTGTTACAGCAAACCCACACTTCCCTACAGTGTGATGCCACCAGAGCTCCCATGCAGTAATATATAAAGTCTTATAAAATTCGGGTTCATATCTCTATATAAATTGCTCACCAGATCTATTGTGAGGATAGTTCTTTTTGCAGAGAAAAGGTAATAGGAAATCTACAGGGCGTTGTGAGTCTGGAGGCTCAATAGAAAACCTTACTTGCTTTTACTTAAAAACACTCCAAACATTTTGTATGTCTACAATTCTAAAAATTTACTTACCAAAAGTTATTCCAATACTTTTTATTTCCTACTTTCTCTACATCTCATCTGATGTTTAGAAGAGGAAAGAATAAAAAGGAAAAAAAAGAAAATAGAACAGAAGTAATAAAAAAAGAGGGAAGCTTCTTATTTGAGCAGTAAGTGTGGCCTGACCAGAGTCGGCAATACAGGCCAGCATGGAGTATGGGAAAATGGGTAGATAGAAGAGAAGCTTACAGTGTAATGAAGTCAGGAAAGGCAATGCACATATATCCTATTTCACTTTTCATCAACTAAAATCTTGTTGGAATAATTTTCCATATAGGTGGTGACTGTATGTTCTGAGTTTCTAGGACTCTCCTGATATTAAGAATCTGTATTTCTTCATTCTCTAATGTATGCTGTCAAATAGTTTTCTTTTGTTCAGAAGTTTCATATAGTTCAAGTTTTCTGTTAAACTACGCAATTTGGAAAATGACAAATTACCCAATTTGGAAAATGATGTTATTTTCATGAGTCCTTGACTTAACACTACCTTAATTCTTCTAATGTCACCCCTTCATTCTTTGGCTTCTAACCTGCATCCCACAAACTTGTCTTGCATAAAGTGTTTCCAGTGGAAAAATAAATACTTGCATCTTTTTAAATGACAATTTTTTTTTCTGACCTCCCTACCCTATTCACACTCACCATCAGAGAGCAATGACTGTGCCTCCCTCACTGTGGGTTGAATTTCCTGTTAGGCTAAATGCTGGAGCTCAGATGTGATAGGTGCTTGCTTTGTGAGGCTGGTGGAACTTATTGGCTGCAAGATAATTTTTCTGGACTCAAGACTTGACACTGCAGTGTAGGGGCAAAGACACCCCAGCAATTGAGCAAGGAGGCATGAGGAGGCCACTGGGAGTTCTCCTGGAGATTCTGTGGGTCCACATTTGCTGTAAGTTGGGGCCACCCCAGATGGGTGACTGGTGAGATGAATGCACACAGATCTTCTAGCTTGTCCTTCATCTTTTTCTGAGTTTTTAGGTATTTTTAACAGTTTGGGAGCAGTGCCAATTATTCTTCTATGAAATAAATATGTGTTGTTGTTTTCTGTTTCCCCTTCCCCTCTTTCCAAGCAGGGGTGAGAGGAATGAAGGTGGAGCAGAGTCCTTCAGCTGTGAACCTCCAGGAAGGAACCAGTTCTACTCTGAGGTGCAATTATTCTGAGGCTGTGAACAATGTGCAGTGGTTCCGACAGAGTCCTGGAAGAGGTCTCATCAGTCTTATTTTCATAGCTTCAGGCATGAAGCAGAAAGGAAAGTTAAGTTTCACTATTAATTCTAAGGAATTATATAGCACTCTCCACATCACAGACTCTCAACTGGAAGACTCAGCCACCTACTTGTGTGCAGTTAAGACACAGTACTCCCAGCTAATCTGCAGGCTGCACCCAAACCGCAGCTGCAGTCACACCCTCACTAGGGGCAGGCCTATCACCCCCACAAGTAACATTTGCACAGCTTTTAAATTTTTCAATACGTGTTGTAACACTTCTGTCCTTGTTCAAATTTTACCTTGATCAAAATGTATTCAAGACTATCATTTCACCCTGTGTGAACCCAATGGGTAGGCCTCTCTGGCAGTTCGAATCCACTAGTGGCTGTAGGACAAAAATGAGCCATCTTTTCTCTTGCAAATTACAGCTTTGGAAACACAATGGAGGGTCAGTTCTGAGTTGGTTTCAACTTGACAGAAATGAGTTGTTGAGTTTTCTGTAAAAAAACAAACAAACCGAAAAACCCACAACTTTGTAGAAATAACCCTCTCCAACATAGAACCTGATCCAGACCATTGCCCTTGCAATTACTTGTTACACATCAGAAAGCTGGATAATGACTAAGGATGACAGAAGAATCAATGTCTCTGAGTTGTTGCACTGGAGGAGTATTGAACATACCGTGGACTAAAAAGATAATAATCAGGTCTGTCCTGGAGAGGGTGAACATAGGTTGCTCTTTGGAAGAAAGGATTTTGAGGCTGTGTCTTATATTTTGGGCATGTTGCCAGGAGGGACCAGTTCTTGGAGAAGGACATTATGCTTGGAAAAATGGAAGGTACAAGAGAGGAAGACCTTGGATGAGATGGATTGTCACAATGATTATTGTAATGCAGGAAAGGTGTGTCTGAGATGGTGAGATTGGCTTAGGATAGGGCAGGTTTCAAAGCTATTGTTCATTGGGTCACGAGGAATTGTAGTCAACTTGATGGCACATAACTACAACAGCAACAACAACATATATATAGGCAACAATATAGAGGCAGAAGACTCTCTATCTGTGTTTTATTGACTATGCAAAGACATTTAACTATATGGTTAGCATTAAGAAGAGTGGAAATTCCAGAATATTTAATTGTGCTCATACAGAATCTATACCCAGGTTGAGAAACTGTTGTTTGAACAGAACAAGGGTACACTACTGTAGTTTAAAATAAGGAAGGGTGTACATTAGGGTTGTATTCTTTTTCCAAATCTATTCCATCTTTCTCCCTAGGAGGCACTGATGGATTTGAACTGCTAATATTTTGGTTTGTTGTTGTTATTGTTATGGGCCATTGAGTCACCTGTTACTCATAGCGACCCTATGTACAACAGCCCTAAACCCTGCTCTCTTCTGTGCCAATCTTATTGTCTGTGACACACCTACTCCCATTACCCCAGTCATTGAATCAATCCACCTCAGAGAGGGTCTTCTTCTCCTGCGCTGTTACTCCACGCTCCCAAGCATGACGTCCTTCTCCAAGGACTGGTCTCTCCTTGCAATATGTCCAAATTATGTCAGATGAAGCTTCAGAATCCTTGCCTCAAGGAGCAGCCTGGTCTTACTCTATCAAGGACAAGCTGGCTTTTGGTGTGAAATCCAGTTTAATTCACTATATCATCAGACTCCCTTTGTGATGAAAAAGCTTTAAAAAACAAGCATTACCAAAAAAAAAACCATTATTGACAGAAAAGAAAATGACTAAATTTCTTCATGAACTTCAAATAATCAGATTTTTGAAAAGAGATCATGTGTTTGTATTTATTTATTTATTTACTCACTTACTTATGTATGTATGTATGTATGTATGCATGTATGTAGTCAAGCTTTTCATTACTGGACCTCAGAGCAAATATAATAAATATTCTTAATGATACTTAGTGACAGGTATTCTAGATAGCTTATTACTACATAAGTTACCTACTTGAGGACCAACAATAGCCTGTAAATAGTGTTAGGTTAGTGGACTTAAAGAAGAAATCAGAGAGAATGGGAGAAAGCTTAATGCAGCTTTATTAAAGGGGAGGAGAGGAGCTCCCAGGTGAGTTCCTCATCCTGGAGAGGCAGAATGGGAAGTCACACTGTGAACTTACTGGGGAGGAATTTTATAAACAGAGTCTTTAGGGAGTGACATTCCACTCTGATTTAGGGGCCACCTGTTAGCTCAGCCAGATATGCAAAGCCATTTGCTCTTCTTATCAGCAACAGGCAAGGCCATCAGCATTTGAGTTCTGAATTCTTCATTCTTCTCTTTGGTCCTCTTTGCCCAGACTAACAAATAGGTTTGATGGTTAAGGCTGTGTGCCAAGTTAGAGGCCTCATATTGTTTGGCTTGGCAGTTTTTTGGTTGTAGTCATTTCTTTGATGAGCTCTGAAACAGAATGATCGTTCTTTTGATGAAACTTAACATTATTCAAGTTCTGGAAAAGGGAATAGTTAAGTGTACATTGCAAAATGAACCACAGAGTAAGAGACCTAATGAAACCTAAAGTTTAATCCCTGGTGTGGATCAATTACAATCTGAATGAATCCCAACCTTGCAAGGTGTATATTTTAGTGTTATTGCATTGGCCAAAAATGAATTGTTGATGTGTGTTCGTCTTGATTCCATCTTATTCTGACACTAAGGATAGGGTAGAACTACCACATAGATACTCCCCAAGGCTGTAATTTCTAAGGATGCAGCTTTCTAATTTTTCTCTCATAGAGTGTTTGGCAGGTTCCAATATTCCATCTTCTAGTATTGCAGACCTTACCCATTACATCTCCAGAGTTCCTTTGTTGTTGTGGGGGTTCCTAGGAAATGAATATGAAACAATGTACAAACTCTAATGGAAAAAGGAGCTAGGTTTGGCATTGCACCGCCCTACGCCCTCCTCGGTCTCCTCCTCCCTGCAGATTTCATCCCTGGCACCCAGTGTATCCTGCTTGCCATGACTGCGCTCTTCCATGGCCGTGCTCACCCCACAACTCACAGTGCCAGAAGCTGCAGCAGTGATACCGTAAGCATGGCCGAGCTCAGGCTGCGCCACCTCTTTGATTTGCACAAAGAGTGCTTCAACAGCTTCAGCTTGACCCTCAACATTAGCAATGGGCAGATTCTGCTGGATTACTCTAAGAACCTGATGATAGAGGACTTGATGCAGATACTGGTGGACCTGGCTAAGGGTAGTGGTGTGGAGGCTGCCCAGGAGCACATGTTCAAAGGTGAGAAGATCAACCTCACAGAGAATTGAGCAGTGCTGCATGCACGTGGCCCTCCGGAACTGGTCAAACACGCCCATCATGGTGGACACCAAGCATGTGATCCCTGAGGTCAACAGGGTGGTGGACAAGGTCAAGTTTTTCTGCCAATGTGCCTGAAGTGGTGATTGGAAGGGGTTCATAGGCAAGCCCATTATGGATATGATCAACATAGGCATTGGAGGTTCTGACCCCTCATGGTGACTGAAGCCCTCAAATTATACTATGCAAGTGGTCACCGAATCTGTTTGTCTCCAGCACTGATGGGACCCACACTGCTAAAACTCTGGCTTCGCTGACCACCAAGTCCTCCCTGTTTATCATTGCCTCCAAGACCTTTATGATCCAAGAGACCATCACCAATGCAGAGAGGCAAAGGAGTGGGTCCTCATGTCTGCAAAGGACCCTTCTGCAGTTGTGAAGCATTTTGTTGCCCTGTCTACCACCATGACCAAAGTGAAGGAGTCTGGAACTGACCCTCAAAAGACGTTTGAATACTAGAATTGGGTTGAAGGATGGTACTCGCTGTGGTCAGCCAATGGACTCTCAATTGCCCTGTGCATAGGCTTTGACAACTTTGAGCAGCTAGCTGCTGTCAGGGGCATACTAGATGGGCCAGCACTTCCAGGCTGTGCCTCTGATGAAGGCCTCTGATGAAGATGCCCTTGTCCTGCTGGCTCTGCTGGGAATCTGGTATATTAATGCTTTGGCTGTGAGATTCAGGCTATACTGTCCTATGACCATTACGTCCATCGCTTTGCTGTCTACTTTCAGCAGTGTGACGTGGAATTGAATGGGAAGTACATTACCAAGTCCTGCATCCATGTAGACCACCAGACAGGCCCCATCTTGTGGGGAGGTGCAAGGGGCCAATGGCCAAAATGCCTTCTACCAGCTTATCCACCAAGGCACCTGGATGATACCTTGTGACTTCTTTATTCCTGTCCAAGCCCAGCACCCTATACAGAGTGAGTTACATCACAAGATCCTTCTGGCCAGCTCTTTAGCCCAGACTAAGGCCCTGATGGAGGGAAAGACAAAAGAAGAGGCCCAGAAGGAGCTCCAAGCCAGAGGAAAGAGTCAAGAGAAATTGGAAAAGCTGCTGTCACACAATGTCTTTGAAGGAAATTGTCCATCCAATTCCATTTCGTTCACCAAGCTTATGCCATTCGTTCTTGGAGCTTTGATTGCCATGCATGAGCATAAGATTTAGGGAATCAACAGCTTTGACCAGTGAGAAGTGGAGCTGGGCAAGCATCTGGCTAAGAAAATGGAACTTGAATTTGAGGGTACCAACCCAGGGACCTCTCATGATTCTTCCACCAATAGGCTGGTCATCAAACAAGGACAGAAAGCATGAGCTCAGACACCAATAAATTCATGCTCAGCACCAATCCCATTGTGACTGGCCCTTCTTATCTTTACTGCCACAGTCCTTCCCCACCCTACCCGGATTACTTTTGGGTTATAGACTTGGACCATGGTCCCTTGATGGAAGCTGTTCTGGACTTGCCACACCTTCTCTCTCAGTGTCCACTAGACTCTCTGTGGTGCCATTTATGGGAATGTTTCATTGCAACTACTTTTACAGATCCGTGTTCACACGATTCATGTCCCAGGTAGAAAAAGAAAAGTACCACAAAGAAGAAAAAGAAAATGGGAGTGAGGTTGCTTCTTAGGCATGCTACCTGCACAGGACCTTGCTCTCAGAAAGAGTTCTGGGCTTGGACTAATATTCAGTTGTTGCTCTCTGGAAATCCTTACAAGTTTTATCTTTGAACTTTCTGACTTGACAATATAAAACAACCACAATATATGGCATAAATATACTAGCAAATAATTAGAAATGAATAAATAGTAGAAAATAAACTAGATGATTTGATTGAGAACTCCTTAAAATAAAATCATTATAGGCACCACAAAAGTGAAATGAGAACCTACAGATTGGAAATAAGTATTTGGTAATGACATATTGGACAAGTGACTAATCTCTAAACTGGATAGAACTTCAACCCTTCATATAAAAAAACAAAGGGAGCTCTGGTGGCCTAGTGGCAAGAAGCTGTGCTGCAGTCCCAAAGGCATGCAGTTCGAATCCACCAGATGCTCTGTTGGAGAAAGAGGGGCAATCTCTTCCTGTGTTAATTGGAGCTGATTCAACAGTAGAGTACAAGGGGGGTGAAAGACAAACAATCAAACTAAAAATGAAAAGAAGCTGTGAATAGATACTTCACAAAAGAAGACATGTAGGAGGCCCACAAACACTTGAAGCTATTGTTGTTGTTATGTGCCAGTGAATTGACTATAGACTCATAGAGACTCTGCTGTGAACAATAGATCAGAACCTTGCCCTATTCTAAGCCATCCTCATGATCGCTGACATGCTCCAGTCCAGTGTTACAGTCCCTGAGTCAATATATCTCATTGAGCCAATACATCTCTTTTTCCTCTAACCCTCTGCCCTTCCCTTCATGTTTTTGTCCAAGGACTGGTCTCATCCAACAATGCTCTCAAAATATGTGAGATAAAGTTTCACCATCCTTGTCTCTAAGAGACAACCTGATTGTATTTACTGCAAGACAGACTTGTTTGGCAACCCGTGTGATGTGTGATATTCAGTATTGTCGGTCAACACTACATTTTAAAGGCATTGATTCGTCTTTTGGCAGCCTTATTAATTGTTCATCCTTCAGATGCATAGGGGGTAAATGAAAAATATCATGGCTTGCACCTTAGCTTTAAAATTGACAATGTTATTATTGCACATTTTGGAGAGGTCTTTTACAGCAGATTTTTCTCAGAGCAACATACCTTTTGATTTTTTTAACTGCTCTTACCATGAGTATGATTTGTAGATCCAAGTAAAATGTTGATTTCTTGGAGGAAAGATGAACAATCTTATGTAACTTGAAGCCTGTGAAAAATTGCTGGAGGGTCAGCTTTTAGTCAGTCCCAACTCAACAACAATGAAAGAAAGAAAATGAGAGAGAAAAACCAATGATGTTGATTGTGGATCCATCGAAATTAAATCATTGACAAATCCAATCTTTTCTCTGTGTATCTTGATGTTTTCTATTGATTCATTGGTGAGGATTTTTTTTTTCTCTTGAAAATCAGATGTAATCCATATTGAAGGCTGTAGGAGATGCATAAAAGCCATTGTTGTTATGTGTTGTCAAGTCACATAAAGGCCCTATGTACAATAATAGCTCTGAAACCTGCCCTATCTTAAGCCAGTCTCACTGACTCTGACACACCAACCCCACTTTCCCCAGTTACTGTGTCAATCCATTTCATTTAGAATCTTCCTCTCCTATGCTATCCCTTCACCCTTCCAAGCATGATGTCTTTTTCCAACAAGTCCTTTCTGACAACATACCCAAAGAATGTGAGATAGAGCTTCAAAATCCTAGCCTCCCAAAAGAAACTTGGTTTTCACCCTCTCTAGGACAAACCTGTTCGTTCTCTTAGTCGTCCAAGGTATGGTCAATACTCTTCTCAAGCACCACAACTCAAAGGCATCAGTACTGCTTCTGTCATCTTTTGTCATTGTCCAGCTCCCTGATGTATAGCAAGTATTGGCAAAGACCATAGTCTGGATCAGGCACACTTTAACCTCTAGCCTGCAAGTCAGTGCTCCCAAGAGGTCCTGGTTTTCTGCTAATTTTCCCAATGAAATTTGTCTTTTGATTTCCTGACTGCTGGTGCCAAGAGTGTTGTTTGTGGAACAATGTAAGCTGAAATTTCAAACAATCTCAATCTCTTCTCCCTCTATCATGGTGCTGTCAATTGGCCCAGTGGTGAGAATCTTTGTTTTCTAGAAGTCGAGCTTCAATTCATTTTGAAGACTCTAGTACTTGACCACCTATAGCTAATGTTTCAGGTCCCCTTTAGTTTTGGCAAGCAAGGTTGTGTCATTTCCATAACACAGGTTATTGATGAGTCTTTCCAATCCTGATGTCACATTCCTCCTCATAAAGCCCAGCCTCTCAAATGAACCAAAATTTGACCTGGAGTCTATCTCATCTGAATTTAAAAACCAACTCAGGAACAGATTTGAGGCCTTGAACACTAATGAATGAAGACCAGATGAACTGTGGAAGGATGTATCCATGAAGAATTCAAAAGAATGCAAAAAGAATACAAAGACAGAGGAGGGGGAAAAAAGACTGAGATGAATGTCAGAAGAGACTAAATATTGCACTTAGAATGCCAAGAAGCCAAAGCAAAGGGAAGAAAGCAGGAAATCAAGGACTGAAAAGAAGATTTCAAAGGACAATTCCAGAAGACAAAACCAAATATTATAGTGAAATGTGCAAAGAGCTGAAATTAGAAAATCGAAAGGGATGAACTTGCTCAGGATTTCTTAAGCTGAAGGAACTGAAGAACAGATTCACGCCTTGAGTTGAAATACCTAAGGGTGCTATGGGCAGAATATTGAAAGATCCAGGAAGCATTAAAAGAATATAGAAGTGTAAAATGGTACAACCATTCTGCAAGGCAGTTTGGTGTATCCTCAGAAAGCTGAACATAGAAATTCCATATGACCCATCTACCCCACTGCTTGGAATGTGCCCTGAGAGAATGAGAACTGAGGCACAAACGGAGAGTTTTATACCAATGTTCATAGCAGCGTTATTCACCACAGCAAGAACATGGAAACAACCTAAATGTCCAACCAAAATCGAATGAATTGACAAATTATGGCACATTCACACAATGGACTACTATGCAGCATGCGGGAGCAATGATTTTATAAATTACTACCTAACTTGGAAGGGACTGGAGAACATTAGGCTAAGTGAACCAAGTCTGTCCCATAAGGACAAATACTGTATAAGACCATTATTGTAGAACATGTATGAGGAACCAAGGGGGCATGGGGGGTGGTGAGCAGAGTGGTGAGGTTGGGCGTGGGGCGTGGGAGAGCAGTTAATCATTGAGTCGCACAATTTGATGGGTGAAGGGAAGGGTTGGTAAAGGAAATGGGAAAGATGGTGTAAAAAGCAATGTATATGAATTTTGAAAGTAAACTAGCATAACAAACATTTTATTTTAACAAATAATTTTGAAAAAGAATATGGAAGGAGTATACAGAGTCACTGTACCAAAAAGAATTGACTTACACAAAAGAATTTCATGAAGCAACATATGATCAGAGACAATGGTGATGAAGAAGCAAGTTCAAACTGCTCCTTAGGAATTGGCAAAAAACAAGGCCCCAGGAAGTGATGGAGTACCAATTAACATATTTCAACAGACAATGCTTCCCTGGACATGCACACCAACTAGTGCCAAGAAATCTGGAGATGAACTACCCGGCCGACTGACTGGAAGAGATTCATATTTATTGCATTTCAAAAAAAAGTTGAGCCAACAGGATGTGGAAACCATCAAAAAATATCACACACAAGCAAAATCCTGCTGAAGATTAGAAAAAACAACTGGAACATTACATCAACAAAGAACTACCGGAAATACAAGCTGGATTTAGAAGATGCTTTCGCACTAGAGACCTTATTGCCAATGTCAGATGGATTTCGACTAAAAGCAAAAAGTACCAGAGGAATGTCTAACTGTGTTTCATTGACTATGCAAAGGCATTCGACTGTGTGAATCACAATAAATTGTGGCTTACCTTGAGAAGAATGTGAATCCCAGAACATTTGATTGTGCTCATGTGAAACCTGTACTTAGACCAGGAAGCAGTCCTCAGAAACACTGTTGTTGTTGTTATGTGCTGTCGAGTCGCTTGCAACTCATAGCGACCTTATGTACAACAGCCC
>NW_006399776.1:21068413-21109140 GCF_000299155.1 Elephantulus edwardii
CACCACAGCTCAAAGACATCAATTCTCCTTCTATCATCCTAAGTCATTGTCCAACTCTCTGATACATAACAAGTGATAGCAAAGACCATGGCCTGTATCAGATGCACCTTAGTCTCCAAAGAGACACCATTCCTCTTCAGTACTTTGGAGAGGTCCCTAACAGCAGACTTTCCCATCGCAATACGTCTTCTAATTTCCTGGCTACTGGTACCAAGAGTGTTGACTGTGGAGCCAAGCAAACTGAAGCTTTGAACAATCTCAATCTCTTCACCATCCATCCTGATGCTGCCAAAATTGGGAATGGAGTGTATCAGGGATGCATTCTGTCTCCATACCTTTTCTATAATGCCATTAGACCAGAAATAATAAACTATGTCATCTAGTTGGAACCAACTAATAAGAGATCTTCCACTGGAGATTTCAGAGGCTGTAAATCACACAGGAAGAGATTGATTATCTTTCTCCCTGAGAACTGCTGGTGGATTTGAACCAGCAAGCAGATGCTGCCTTTGAGTTAGCAGCACAACTTCCTATGGACCAAACCACTAGAGGAAAACACCAAACAATAGTATCTTAAGGAGAAAACACCATTTTCATGCAACATTTTGAAAAAAAACACCCCAATTATTAACAAAGATAGTAATTTTGGAATTAATTTTCTTTGTAACTGATGATATAGTAATAACATGCCTAGCAATTATTCAGAATTACATACAAATAATGAAGCCATTTTAAATAGCTTATAATTCCACATGTTATTGAAAATGTCAGAAGAAATACTAAAGTCCCACTATATCAGAAAGTGATTTATTTGTGCTTTATTGACTATGCAAAGGCATTCAGTTGTGTGGATCATAAATTATGAGTAACACTGAGAAGAAAAAGAATTAAAGAATACTTAATTATGTGCATGTGGGATCTATATATAGAATAAGAAGCAGACAAGGAGATACTGCCAGGCTTAAAATCAGAAAAGATTTGCATATGAAATGCTTGTGTTCTTTCTCTATACCTATTCCATCTATACACTAAGTAAATAAACTGAGAAGCTGGACTATATGAGAAAGAAGGTATTATTAGGATTTGTGGAAACTCATCAAACATTGTGCAAATGACATGACTTCACTTTTTTAAAGTGAAGAGAACTTAAAGCACTTATTGAGGAAGATCAAAGACTATACTTCAATATGGATCACACCTCAGCATTAATAAAACAAAAGTCATAAAATCTGAATCTATAAACAACATCATGCTTAAATGGAGAAAAATTTGAAGTTGCCAGTGATTTAATTTTACTTAGGTACATGATTAATACACCTAAGGCAGCTATCAAGATACCACCTGATGTATTACCTCGTGCAAATCGACTGTCAAGGACCCCTTTAAAATGATAAAGAGCTAGAATCTCTGTTCAAAGACTAATGTGTACATGATCAAAGCCTTGCATTTTTAATTGTTTCACATGCATGTGAGAGTTGTGCAGCCAATAAGGAAGAATTAAGAATAATTGCCATCTTTGAAGTATGATGATAATGAAAAATATCAAATACATCACTGATTTTTGGAAGAATTAGCAACTTTGTCTCTGATAACTTGTCACCAGAGTACTTCTTACAGACAAGGTTGGTGAGATTTCTCACATACTTTGAGCATGTTGTCAGGAGAAGCCAGTCTTTAAATAAATCTATCATATTTGGTATTTAATGACTTTTGTTTTATTAATGCTGAGGTGTAATCCATACTGAAGGTATAATCTTTGATTGGTTGATGTAGTGTCTGCTACAATGGATGCATAGCAGGGGCTATGACTATGTCAAGGAATTGGATCACCTCTGTTTTACACAGGGTTCTTTTAAGTTGGAGCTTACTATGTGTCCCTAACAACAACATGCAAATTTGCTTTTAAAATTAGACTAAGACTTACATGGCACTGACTTATATAAATCGTTAAATTGTTTCAAAAAAAATTACTCATTAGAAAAAAATTGTCCTAGAGTTCCTAAAACTTATTATTTAAAATATTTCATTAGAAATTTATATCAAGGTTATCTTAGTCTACAGAATTCTCTTAAGAGCAAGACATACATCTGTTAAATCAGAAGATGTATTTTCCTCAAAACAATATTTAAAGTTTTGTTTGAGATATGGCAGTAACCAATAACAATCAACATTGCTTATAGTTACATTGATTGAAAATGAAGTTGCTGCAACCGTCCGCGACGCCGACCCGAACGGGACCTAAAGCCACCATGAACAGCAAAGGTCAATATCCAACACAGCCAACCTACCCAGTGCAGACTCCTGGGAATCCAGTGTATCCTCAGACCTTGCATCTTCCTCAGGCTCCACCTTATACTGATGCTCCACCTGCTTACTCTGAGCTCTATCGTTCGAGCTTTGTGCACCCAGGGGCTGCCACAGTCCCTACCATGTCAGCTGCGTTTCCTGGCGCCTCACTGTATCTTCCCATGGCACAGTCTGTGGCCGTTGGGCCTTTAGGTTCTACAATCCCAATAGCTTATTATCCAGTTGGTCCCATTTACCCGCCCGGTTCAGCAGTGCTGGTGGAAGGAGGGTATGATGCAGGTGCCAGGTTTGGAGCTGGAGCTACTGCTGGTAACATCCCTCCTCCACCTCCTGGACGCCCTCCCAATGCAGCTCAGCTTGCAGTTATGCAGGGAGCCAACGTCCTTGTAACTCAGCGGAAGGGAAACTTCTTCGTGGGTGGCTCAGATGGTGGCTACACCATCTGAGAACCCCCTCAGGTTACCTCTGCATACAGGAACCAAACCCAAATTTCCTTTGGTGCCAGAAAAACCATGAGCGCATGCTTAAACAAAGGATTATCAATGAAAACTGTACTATAAACAGCAGTTTGTTTAAAATAAGAGGGGTGAGGAATAGGTTACATTTGAAAATCCTCATGACGTTAGGGAACTTTTGAGATAAAAAAAATTTCGTTACCACATACTGTCAGTGTCTGATGAATCCACTTCTAGGTGGCTCCCAAGAATTGCTCAGCTGGGTTAATGGGGTCATATTGTGAATGCCTCACTACAAAATGACTTGAGTCCAGTGAAGTCTTATTAGGGTGAAGAATATTTCAGGGATCCTTAATATTTTGATTTTTGTTTTCTGAAATTGGATTTTATTTTATCATTTCAGTTCATCTAAATTTGTGTTCTGTACATGTGATGTTTGACTGTACCATTGACTGTTATGGAAGTTCAGCGTTGTATGTCTCTCTCTACACTGTGGTGCACTTAACTTGTGGATTTTTTTATACTAAAAATGTAGAATAAAGGCTATTTTGAAGATTTGAATAAAGTCATGAAGTTGCATTACACCTCAAAAAAAAAAAGAAAATGAAGTTGCTAAAAGCATACATTTTTGTCATTTAATATATTAATTTTGTGTAAACTAGCCCATAAAATCCTTTGAGTAATCATAAGATATCATTTTACTAATGCATTATTAGTTGTTATACATAGAATTCACCCAATTTTTTATTTTTACAATTATATGTTCATGTTGTTCTTACACCATTGCCATCAAGTCAATTTTTACTCATAGTTTGTCATGTGGTCTATTCAATTCAATGAATAGCAAGGTCCAACCCATAAAAAGGAGAGTCTAAGATAACATGCATTGGAAATATTGTGTAGGTCTTCATTTTGATCTTTGACTTGGATGTTATATTTAGAAAGAGGCTTCTCTTCCCTCTTCCTGCCTGTGACAACTAAAACAGAATAGTAGATTTAGTTGAGGAGAGAAGATATTGTTCTTTTTTTAAGGAGAGTGAATCATGATTTTTTTTATTTCACATATTAATTTTCACAAATTAATGAATAAGTATCAATGAACAAACACTGGTACAGCATTCACCTCTTTGAAACCATGAACAATGACTAAGCAGCATGCAGAGAGACAATTCATTGTTTATTAAAGTATATGTAATCTTTGATGTAAGACCTAATTCACCTGCCCTACTGTTTGTTTTTTTTTTATGTACTTGTGTTCCTGGTAAAGTAAACCCAGCGATACAGACTCGTGTTTAAATATCTGGTTCAGTTGTTTTAGATATGACCAGAAGATGGCAGTACACCTCTTCTGAAGGCTCATTTTGGTGCCTTCTGAATGAATAGAATCACAGCAGAAGTAGAGCCTTTTTCTTATTGGCTGGTTAGTCAATGTGAAAAACCACTCTGATTGTTATAGAAAAGAAAGGACAACCTGATAACAGAAGTCGCTCTATTGGCTGAAGATTTCAGGTCTACAGTGGTTATCTGTTGTAGGGAACAATGAAGACATCTTTTCATGCTTTGTTCATGTTCCTGTGGCTACAGCTGGACTGTGAGTTAAAGCTTTTGTGGAAACAAATGGAGACTGGCTTTATTCATGTTTCCAGTAATTACTGTAGAAAAAGAAAAATTCATTATCCTATGACCTGGCAGCTCTTCTCCTCTAACTTTTTCTTCTTGTACAGGGCTGTGCTTTGGAGAGAATGTGGAGCAGTATCCTTCTATTCTGAATGTCCTGGAAGGAAGTGGTTCAGTTATCAACTACACTTACTCAGACAGCGGCTCGTATTACTTTTCTTGGTATAAGCAACAACCTGGAAAAGGTCCACAGCTCATTATAGACATCCGTTCAAATGTGAACCAAAATGAAGGACAAGGATTCATTGTTCTATTGAATACGACAGCCAAGCATCTCTCCCTGCACATCCCAGCTGCCAAGCTCGGAGACTCAGCTATGTACCTCTGTGCAGCGGGTACACAGTGCTTCCTAAGGGACCACAGCTTGTACTCAAACCTGTGAGTGCTCACTTCTTTCACAGGAGGCCCTCAAGTTGAGAAGGTGTCATTCATATTTGTCTGAAAGTAGAAAGTTATATAAAGACATTAAAATAATAAAATAAAAATTGTAAATGAAGCAGAATAAATAAAAAAAAAATGTTTGCTTTCAAGATGACCAAGAAAAGTTAGAACAATTTATCGGCTGATGACTATTAAGAATAGTTATTGTCAGTGGTTTTACAGAACAGGACCACTCCATTGGGCTTTCTTAACTGAGGAACATTCCTAGGGTTTTTCTTTGTAGTAGCTCTGCATGGCTTTAGCCATTCATCTTTTAGCAGCCAACTGCGACTACTTGCACACACTAAGGACCATTAATGAAAGCCATTGATGTTGTATTTTGAAATGCAGGCTTTATAGAGTAATTTATGATTGTCCTTCTGATTGATTATCTATGAGTTATCACTTGGTATTGGGAGCTATGTTGGCACAGTCCTTGGAGATTTGCACTGTTAACTCAACGGCCATGCTCTTTTGGCAGTTCGAATCCAGAACCTCCTCTGTTTAGTGGGGAGGGGAAGATAGGTAGGTTGTTGTTGATATATGCCATCGAGTCACTTACAACTCATAGCAACTCTATGCACAACAGCTCTGAATCCTGCTCTATCTTGAGCCAATCTCATTGTCTCTTATAAAGCTATGCCCGTTGTTCTGGTCACTGGGTCATCCATCTCATCCAGGGTCTTCATCTCTTGCACTGTCCCTCCACCCTCTCCAAGGACTGGTCCCTCCTTGCAACATGCCAATAGTATGCCTAAAAATTTAAAAACACAAGCATTCTACCTTTCTTTTGTTTTAGTGTTCCAGATAAATCAAAGGAAGTAAAGAAGGTGCAAAAAGAATTAATTTTCTTATCCTTGGTTTTGTGCTGTCCAGTTGACTATATATCATAACAATCCTATGAATGGCTCTGAAACTTGCTCTGCCCAGAGCCAACTTCACTATCTCTGACATACCTCATGCTATTGCAACAGTCATTATGTCAATCCATCTCAACCAATGTCTTCCTCTCTTGTGCTGACCTTTTACCCTTCCAAGCATGATGTCCTTCTCTAATGATGGACCTTTCTTGACAAGATGTCCAAAATCTGCGAGACAGTTTCAAACTTCTTGCCTCCAAGGAGCTAAAACTATATCCTCGCTAGGACAGACCTGTTTATTCTCTTGGCAGTCCATGGTATGTTAAATATTCTGCTCTAGAATGACAACTCTAAGGCATCAATTCTGCTTCTCTCATCCGTAGTAAGTGATTGAGAAGACCATAGTCTTTAAACTGACGTCATTGCTCTTCAGCACTCTTGAGAGGTTCCTTGACAGCAGATTTTCCCAATGCAAGTAGTCTTTTGATTTCCTGACTCTGGTGTCAAGTGTGTTGATTGTGGATCCCAGTAAGAGAAAATCATTAACAATTTGAATCTTTTCTTCATCTATCATGAGACTGTCAATTAGCTCAGTGGTGAGGATTTTTGTTTTCTTGACATTGAGATGTAATCCAAAATGAAGCCTGAAGTCCTTGATTTTCTGCAGCAAGCACCTTACATCCTCCTCAGTTTTGGCAAGCAAAGTTGTGGTATCTGTTTAACACTGGTTGTTGATGAGTCTTCCTCCAATCATCTTCATAGAGTACAGCCACTTGAATGATCTGTGAATCCTATTTAAAAAGTCTACATCCTTGACTCATTCCTTTCTTGATTTTGAACCATGTAATGTTCTCTTGCTTTGTTTGGTCAACAGCTTCTTGATCTCAGTATAGTTTAATACAAGCACAATCAGGTGTTCTGAGATTCTCAGTCTTCTCAATGTTATCAGAAATTCATTGTGATCCACAGAATCAAATGCCTTTGCATAGTCAATAAAACACAAAATTTTTTCCGGTACTCTTTGCTTTCAGCCAAGATTCATCTGACATCAGCAATGATATCCCTAGTGCCACAGCCTCTTCTATATCTATCTTACATATATATCATATCTCTGTTGATGTACTGTGCTAGTCATTTTTGGATAATCCTCCACAAGATTTTGCTAGCATGTGCTATTAATAATATTGTTCGATAATTACTACAATCTGTTGGGTCACCGTTTTGGGGAATGGGAATAAATGAAATATCTTCTAGTCAGCTGGTTCTGTCCTTCTTCCACATTTATTGGCACAGACTAGTAAGCACATGCAGGGCTGCATCTATATGTTGAAATATTTCCATTGGTATTTCTACAATTCCTAGGGCCTTATTTTTTTCCAATTCCTTCAGAACAACTTGAAATTCTTCCTTTATTACCATTGGTTCTTGATCAAATGTTACTTCCTGAAATGGTTCTGTGCCAGCCAATTCCTTTGGGTACAGTTACTATTCCTTCCATCATCTTTTCAGGCTCCCTGTATTACTCAATATTTTGTCCATAGGATCTTTCAGAATTGCAACTTGAGACCCGAGTTTATTCTTCAGTTCCTTTAGCTTGTTATTTTGTTTTGATTTTCTGACTCCAATATACTTGGATCAACATTCAACATCCTTAGCATCAACAGCCAGGAAATCAGGGTCCTCTCAAAAATGCTGAAGTGCAATGATGTCCATTTAAAAACTAAGGTGCACCTAATTCAGGCTTTGATTATCTCAATCACCTGTTATGCATGAGAGAGCAGGACAATGAATAGAGATGACAGAAGGAGAATTGAAGCGTTTGGGTTGTGTTGGAGAAAAGTACTGACTATCCCATGGACTGCAAAAAACCCTGAGTAGATATGTTTTGGAAAAAGTATAGTCAGTATCCAAGTTTCTTGAAAGTGAAGATGATGAAGCTTCATCTTTCAGACTTTGAACATGTAGCTAGGAGAGGCTCTTCCTTGGATAAGGACATCATGTTTGGAAAGATGGAGGGTCAGTGAAAGAAAAGAAGACCCTCAACAGAATGGATTGACATGGTGACTTCAGCAATGAGCACAAGTGTGTCAGAGATGATGAGGATGGCACAGGATAGTGAAAGGTTCAGAATGGCCACCAGAGCTCCCTACATATAGTCAAGAGTCATGAATTATTTGCTCAGTAGATCAAATAGGTATGGAGAAAGGAAATAACAGTAACACACAACATTCTCACTTTTAAACCATGCTGTGCTTCCTTACTCCTTTCAGACAACAGCATCTTGGTGTAGGTATGTTGTTGTTACATGCCGTCGAGTCACTGAAGAGCAATGATGTCAATTTGAAGACTGAAATGTGCCTGATTCAGGTAATCATCTTTTCAATCACTAATTTCAGATCTGAAAGTGGACAATAACTAAAAATGACAGAAGAAAAAATTTTGCCTTTGAGTTGCGATTCTGGAGAAGAGTTCTAAATATTTTATGGACTTTCAAGAAAACAAACAGGAATGTCTTAAAAAAATGCAACCAGGGTGCTCCTTAGAGGTGAGAATGGTAAAGCTTCATCTCACATACTATGGGCAAGTGATTAAAAGAGGTCACTTCTTGGAAAAGTACATTATACTTGGAAAGGTGGAGGATCAAGAAAAGAGAAGAAGACTCCCAACAAGAGAGATTGACACAACGACTCCAGCAATGGACTCAAGTGCATCAAAGATGATGAAGATGGCACAGGATAGGAAAGTCGTTCTGAGTTGTACTCAACTTGATGGCACCTAAACGCAACATTCTTCTTTAGGTTGGATGTAACTGGCAATTAGTAATGAGATAATGATCCATTTTGTCTGAGTTATGATTATTAGTTATTAGCTGGTTGGCTTATCTTTATGGAGAAGGTAATTATGCTAAATTCTATTTAAACTATGTAAATAAGAAAGGACAATATTGTATTTCAACACTTCAACTACTTTTATTATTTCCCTCACATTACCACTGATTGTTGTTAGTTTGTTTTATATTGTAACAAAAGTTTAAAAGTGAAGGTAGACTTTGCATAATTGTTCTAGAAAAATATACTTTCCATATTGTTGCTTTTAGGTACCATCAGGTCAAGTACGACCCATAGCAACCGTATAAGCAACATATCTGAATCCTGTCCTACCCTGTGCCATCCTCACAATCTTGAACATTCTTGAACCCATTGCAATCACTGTGTCAATCCCGCTGGTTGAGGGTTTTCCTCTCTTTCCCCTTCCCTCTGTCTTTCCAAGCACAATATTCCTCTCTAAGGAGTAGCTGCTAGTAACAATATGTCCAAACTATGTGAGATGAAGCTTTACCATCTTTACCTCCAAGAAGAACTCTGGCTGCATTTTTAAAACAATCCCCTCCTCCCTTTTAAAAATTATATATTAGTTTGTTTACAAAGTTTGTATGCATTGTGTTTTACACTATTCTTCATTCATATTGTGTTTCATACAATCATTCTCATTCATTATATTTTATAAAATTAATCACTGTTGGACCTTGCCCATCATTGCCCTGTTATTTCACCCAGATTCTTCCCATTTCCTTCATCCCCTCCCTTCACCCATCAAACTGCAACCCTGTAATTTCTCCCCAACCCATCCTCTTCCCTCCTCTCCAACTGTTTCCCCCCTTGGGTTTTCATGCATATTTTACTTGTTATCCTTCTATTTTTACAATAATTTTCTTATGCAGTGTTTGTCCTGATGAGACTGAGTTAGTTCACTTAGCATAATGCTCTTCAGTTTCTTTCAAGTTATGTAGTATTTTTTGCCGTTGTTTCTCCTTTGTGCTGCATAACATTTATTCTATTGTGTGAACGTACCACAATTTCTCAACCCATTCAGTAGTGGTTGGACATTTGGGCTGTTTCCATGTTCTTGTGATCATGAATGACATTGCTATGAACATTGCTGTATAAATCTCTATTTATGTCTCAGTTCTAATTTCCTTGGTGTATATTCCTAGTAGTGGAATAGCTGGCTCATACAGAGTTTCTATGTTCAACATTTTGAGGAAATGCCAAACTCTCTCTGGAGTGATTGTACCACTTTACAATCCCACCAACAATATATGAGAATTCCCACCTTTCTATATTCTCTCCAACATTTATTGCTTGCTTCCCTACTAAATTTTGCCACTGCTACTTGGATGAGATGCTATCTCATTGTTGTTTTTATTTATTTGCATGGTACTGGTACAGTGACAGGCATATAGACTAATGGGACAGAATTGAGAATCCAGAAATGGACCCAGCTATCTATGGTCAACTGATACAGAGCAAGGAAATAAAACCTACCAAATGGAGAAATGATAACCTCTTCAACAGATGGTGTTGGCAAAACTGGACTGCTACCTGAAGTAAACTGGAACAGGATCCACATCTCACACCATACAAAAAAAAAATCAACTTAAGGTAGATCAGAGACCTGGAAGTAAAGCCTCAAACCATAAAGTACATAAGAGAAAAACCGGGACTAACCTTAGAAGGGCTAGTCTATGGAATAAAGAGATTGATAAAGACAATCTGTAGAGGATAAAATTGATGAATGGGACTTTCTAAAGATTAAAGCTCTGTGCTCATAAAAAACTTTTTCCAACTAGCTGCACTTTTCCCAAGCCATAACTTTGTTTTTTTGGCAGTCCATGAGATATTTACTCTTCTCCAACACTACACTTCAAAGGCATAATTTCTTCTTATTATTCATCCTTATTCATTGCCAAACTCTCAGATGCATAGCAAGTAAATGAAAAGACCTTGGTCTAAATCAAGTGCACCTTAGTCCTTAAACTAACATCATTGCTCCTCAATAATTTAGAGATGTCCTTGACTGCTGACTTTCCTAGTGCAATGCATTTTCTGATCTCCTGATTGTTGGGACAAAGTGTATTGATTATGGATTAAAGTAAGATGAAGTTGTTGATAGTTTCAATCTGTCCCTCCCCCATCTATCATGATGTAGCTTGTTTGTAAATTAATTAGCTTCATGAAAACCCATGTGTTTCAGAGGAGAAAGCCCAATGATGTTTTCTCTATTCTTGTCTCTCAAGAGCACTCTGGCTCCCTTCTTCCAAGACAGATGTTTGTTCTTTTGGTAGTCCGTTAAATACTCTTTACCAACACTATAAATCAAAGGCATTTATTCTTCTATGGCTCCTCATTCATTGGCCAACTTTCTTATGAATATGAATAAATTGAAAATATTATGGCTTGGGTCAGGCACATTTTAATCTTTAAATAGAAATCCTTTCTCTTGAGCACTTTAAAGAATTCCTTAGCAGATTTGCCCAGTGCAACACATCAATTGACGCTGATGGCTACTTTTCTGGATCTTTTTTATGGATCCAAGTAAAACAAAATCATTGACAACTTCAGTATTTTCACGATTTATTTCTTATGGTCCAGTTGCAAGGATTTAAATTTTCTTTATGTTGCGATGTAATCCATACTGTAATCTTTGATTTTCAGTATATTTTTAAAGTCTTCTTCATTTTCATTTTGGACTGTATATGGTCCCATCCAATTTAATAGAGTTTCCGTAGAAATACCATTTGATTTACCATAAATCCTAAAGAAATAAGAGCTGTGCACAAACCAATATATGCACAACTACTTTTATTGCAGCATCATTTACAACAGCAAAACTTTGGAAAAAGTGCATTTGGAAGCTCATTAATGGACAAATGGCTAAAGAAACCAATGCAGTCACACAATGGTGTATTATAGACCACTAAAAACAATCAAATGTTTATGAAATACTGTTAACATGGATGTATATCTCTCGAAAAAATTTTACAATTGCATAAGCTAGTCACAAAAAGACAATTATGGTACAAGAACTTTGTTCTAAAAATCTAATGAGAGATTTATATGCTGATAGAAGCAATTTTGAAGATTTAATAAGGGTAGGAAGAGAAAAAGGAGTAAAATTAATATATATATATTGGGTGAAGTGGAAGGCTACACAAAATAAGGGGTTGGTTAGACATTGTAGTAAATTAATTAAATTAATCAACAGTAACTAATGTTTTAAAACAAAAAGTCTAGAAATTATTACACGAAAAGTCAGTAACATTTATAAACTGTTATTCAAATCTAAAAATATAATTAGCCATTCCTTTACGTGGTCTGAAGATCCTCAGGCGCAGGCTAGAGAAACAACATACAGAGATGTGAGGACATTTGATCAGTACCTCTATGTTATTTCCATAATCGACTAGATGTAGCATTTAAAAATAACTGCTTTTCCACTCAGTGCTTTAATAGATGCGAACACTGAGTAGAGAAGATGATTGAATTCTTTCTAAGACTTCATTTTAACATAAAACTTTATCCAGATTTATTTTCAGATATAATCGTTACATTAAAAAAATTAACAGTTGATTAATCAAAAAGGTGTTTGTCTGGGGCTAGACTCTCAGCCAAGGCATACAGAAGTTCGACACGACACACACAGCGACTTGCCATACCAGGAAAGTCCTGTTTCCTTTTCTGGGGCAGCAGCAGCACATGACACACTGATTCTTTCCTCACTCTTTAGAGATCATCTGACAGAGCAGAGGGCAGAAGTTAAAGATATTTTCAATCGAGAGAAAGGATTGTAGCATGTTGCTCTCCAGCGTGATGAAGGTGGTCTTGGCTTTAATATGCTTAGGTAGGACTGTCCCAGTGAGAATAAGTCTCTACCAGAGGCTCCATAGGGGAAAGATGGGCAATTTCCTTTTGTATGATGTCCAGCCTCAGAAATCCAGTGGAGAATTTGCTATGAATTGGTTCAAACCCAATGACAATAAGTACTGATCTAAATATTGGGGCCACAACTGTCTTATGGGTACTTTTAAAAGAATATAAAAACAGAATCGCTTTGTCTTATGCCATGTATCCCATACCACTTTCTGATCCTATTCTTTTTTTCCTACAGAATTCAGTATTGCCCAGAAGGTAAATCAAGATCAACCAGAAATGACAGTGCAAGAAGAGAAGACAGTTACTCTGCCCTGCACATATGATACCAGTGATTCAAGTTTTGGCCTATTCTGGTACAAACAACCCAGCAGTGGGGAGATGATTTTCCTTATTCGTCAGGATTCTTACAACCAGCAAAATGCAACTGAAGGTCGCTATTCATTGAACTTCCAAAAGGCAGCTAAATCCATCAACCTTGTCATCTCTTCTTCACAGCTGGAGGACTCAGCAGTGTATTTCTGTGCACTGAGAGAAGCCACAGTGAGAGAAAAGTCACAAGAAGACATAAAAAAACCAGCATCCAGCTTAAGAAACCCACCTGTTGTAGGGCCTGAGGGGGGGAAATCACAGACACAGACAGGAAGTGGCTAGGACTATGACAGCCAGTGTAGTACTTAAGAGAAGACACTTCTTTGAAGAAAACATCTATCCAGCTTCTTAGGCCATATCTAGAATGAATTTTTCACTTTTCAAAGAGAAGAGAGAACTGGGGGGAAGAGTGGGCAGGGAGAAAAATGCAACAATGAATGAATGGAAATCCAAAATCTCCATTAAAGTTCATGAAAATTAATAAAATAAAATTTAAAACAAACAAACAATATCCTTATCTTTGAATCTTTGGCTTGAAGTTAAATATAGAATTCTTTTAAAAATTCTTTTTTATTTAAATAAAATTTTTATTTTATCCTACTTTACTTACAAAGTTTGTATATATTGTTTTTCACACCGAATCTTTTCCATTTCCTTAAGCCGCTCCTCTCTCCACCCAACAAATTGTACAACCCTGTTGTCTGGATGGGCAAGTAAAAGGAAGTTTTGGGGGTCGTGTGCTTTTTCAGGGTCATGTTTGATGTGTAGTACTGCTCTTTACCCCCAAGAGCAGGGTCCTTGAGGCTCTGCTTAAGGTTTAAGGCTCCTCAAAGACAACGGCTTAAAACCCCCCAGGGGGAGGGGCAGAGAATGCAGCCAGGTTTCTGGACGACTCCACTCTGGGAGTCTGTGGCTTCTCGCCACTTGTACATGGTGGTCTGGATGGGCAAGTAAGAGGAATTTTTTGGGTCATGTGCTTTATCGGGGTTGTGTTTCATGTGTTGTACTGCTATTTCCACCCAAGAGTGGGGTTCTGGCCCTCGGACCAAATTTATTAATTTTTGAATGAATATTCCCTGAATGACGCAGCACTCTTCTGCCTATTTGCTGAACTGAACATCTTGGTGTTGTTGTGATGCTGCACACTGTTCCATAGTCTTGTCAAATACCATAATGGTTACTTATTATGTACAGTGTTTGGATGAGCTTCCAGATTGATTTATGCTGGGAAGCAGAAGTGGCATCCACTTCACAAAGTAGATACCTCTGGAAACGCTACAAGCCCTCTAAATCCTACAAACTTTCTAAACTCTATAAATGTAAAGAAATGATGCTAGTTATAGAGCAGAGTTATGTATAGAAATGATGTTGTTAGTTATAGAACAGAGTTTAGGTCTTTTGTGCAAAACTTACTCTGTTGTATTCAACTTGACAACACTTAAGCACTGGTAAGTGAAACTATTGCTGTTTTATCTGGGGGCACATTCTTCCATTTTGTACATCACTCTTTGTCAATGTGCAGTATGAAGTAACCTGGGTTGTTGTGGGGCTGAAACTTGGACCACTGGGGTATCAAATACCAGAATGGCTTCCTAATGGGGACAGTGTCTGGTGGAGCTCCCAGCTATAAAACAGGTTTGGAAGCAGGCGTGGCATCCATTTCCTAAACCACATGCCTCTGGAAACTCTACGAACTTGGAGAAATGACAATAGTTATGGAAAATCACTATGAGTCGGGCTTGACTTGACAGCAATCAACATGATTAATCCCTCTCCACCTTGAATCCTCATACACATTCTACATCAAGAATTTTATTTACAATTCAAGTAGGGCAAGTACACATTAAAACAAGCATACATAAAAAGGGAAAAGTATACCAGATTCTCACTAAAATAATGTTGTCATATGGCATCAAATTAGAACCATTTCATAGCTGACCCTCTAATAAATTTAAATTCCTGTGTCTCTTAAAATATTTGAGTTATTTGAAAATGACAATGATACTAGCATTCTCAAAAGACAATATATTACATTATTTATGAAATTGTTCTAAAAATGTAGGCCATATATGTCTCTGATATTTCAAAAGCCAAATAGAGTTACTGAATATATAGAAATGAAGTCACTTATAGGCTACTGAAGAAAATTCATTATTAATAAAGTTATAGGAACTTTATTTTCTTTCTCAGAATCAAGAAACTAGTAAACATTTGCATCAAATGTAAAAAAAAAATTTATGTTGTTTAGGAATTTTGAAAAAGTAAGTTAAGCTCTTTGTAGATATTACCTAACATTATAAAACATTCACATTTTGTAAAATGGGTTGTTTATTTTAAACTTTATATTCTTGAATATGCAAAGCGTTTGACTGTGGATCACGACAAATTGTGGTTAACCTTTGGGAAAATGTGAAGCCCAGAACAAGTGATTGTGCTTTTGTGAAATCTGTACTTGGACTAGGAAGCAGTACTCAGAACAGAGCAAACAAACACTGCATGCTTCTAAATCAGGAAAAGAGTGTGTCAGAGCTGTATCCTGTCTCCATACCTTTTCAGTCTGTATGCAGAACAAATTATCCAGGAGCGGCAGCCTCATGCTCCTGCAGCCTTTCCAGCAACGTCTTGGCATCTGTCAGGATCTTTTCGATGGTGCAGGTCATAGCGGCTACACTGCCCCAAAAGTCCACACTACTAGCCCACGGGATTTGCTCAGATGACACAATCTTGTAGAGGACATGAAGTGCTTGCTGCAGAAGGTCAAGGACTGTAGGCTTCAATATGAGTTGAAGCTCAATATCAAGAAGACAATGATTCTCACCACTGAGCCGATTGGCAACACAATGATAAATGGAGAAGAGATTGAGGTTGTTAACAGTTACAGCTTGCTTGACTCCACAATCAACACTCTTGGCACCAGTAATTAGGATATCAAAAGACGAATTACACTGGGAAAGTCTGCTGTCAGGGACCTCTCCAGAGTACTGAAAAGCAATGATGTCAGTCTAAGGTGTGCCTAATCCAGGTCATGATCTTCACAATTACTTGCCATGCATCAGAGAGTTGTATAAAGACTACTTGTGATAAAGTTAAACTCCCACACCTTCTTCAGTTATTTTCTTCTACCTTGCTATTCTCAGAAGTGATCAATATCGTGAATTTGTCATTTATTTTTTTTTATATTTTCTTACTCTTCCTTAATATGTGTGTATCTACTTTGTATCCTATATAATATATAGTTGTTGTTGTTGTTGTTAAGTGCCGTAGAGTCGCAGGCTACTCATAGTGACCCTATGAATGAAAGTCCTGGACAATTCCTGTAGAACTTCTGTCCTCTTTCCAGGATCATAGGGTGTCCAGAGGCAAGCTGCTGTGGAAGTAGATGCCACTCCTGCTTCCAAGCTTAATTGGAGAGCTTCACCAAACACTGTCCACCATGGGTAACAGTATTCGGCTTCACAGCAACCATGAATTACCTCTGTACAGCAAGTGGACATAGCAGGGTTACATGACAACATATTTTTCATCTATTAACTCAGCTGCTAACAAAGGGTGATAATCTGCATTATTAGTGAGAATTTACCCATAGACGTCCGTTGACACCAACCCTGCACAGCACACTTCTACTTTGGCTCACACAGGTCGCCATGAGTTAGAACAGACTCTATGATAAACTATTTTGTAGTTTATATAAATTTTATCATAATGAAATGAAACAATATTTCTTATTTGCTCAAATCTTTTTTAGATTATGTCTAGCTTGTGATAATTTACTCCAGATTTCTTGCCTAAAGGTTGAGAATTCAAAGCCATCCAACAGGGCTGCAGAAAAAAGATATTAGGATCTGTTTTAGATTAAACCCACAAAATTAATGATGCATATTGATAGCAAGTCTTTAATGTTTTTATTATACTGAAGTTTTAACTTTACATGTAGTTCATTTTTCTGTCAATTTTTTACCAGTTTTTTTCATTCAAGACTGGTACTTCTATCTTTTCAAGCATGATGTCCTTTTCCAAGGATGCGCCAGTCCTAATAACATGTCGAAAGTATGTGAGATGAAGCTTCCCCATCTTCTCCTCCACGGAGCACACTAGTTGAGTTTTCTCCAAGACATACTTGCTTGTTCTGTTGGCAGTCCACAGGATATCCACTATTCTTCTCCAACATCACAATTCAAAGGCATTGACTTGTTTTCTGTCATCCTTATTCATTGTTCAACTTTCAGATGCATAGCAAGTGATTGAAAAGATCATGACTTGAATCAGGTGAACCTTAGTCTTCAACACCATTACTCCTTAGTACTTTGGAGAGGTCCTTGGCAGCAGATTTTCCCCATGTAGAATGTCTTTTGATTTCTTGACTGCGGGTACCAATCATGTTGATTGTTAATCCAAGTAAGGAGAAATCATCAATGACTTCAGTCTTTGCTCCATCTATTGTAATGTTGTCTATTGGCCCAGTGGAGAGGATTTTTGTCTTCTTGATGTTGAGTTGTAATCCATATTTATAGCCACTGGCCTTGATCTTCTGAAGCAAGTGGTTCAAGTTCTCTTTGCTTTCAACACACAAGGTTGTGTAATCTGCATCATGCAGGTTGTTGATCAATCTCCCTCCAGTCCTGTTGCCACATTCTTCTTCATAAACTCCAGCTTCTTTAATGATTTGCTCAGCATGAAAATTAAACAAGTATGGAGAAAGTGTACAGCCCTAACACATACCTTTTCTTAAATTTTAAACTGTGCAATATTCTCTTGCTTGTTTGTTCATCAGCCTATTGCTCTAGGAATAGGTTTTGCATAAGTACAATTAAGTGTTCTGGGATTCCCCTTTTTCTCAGTGTTAGGCACAATTTCACAATTTGCTATGATCAATACAGTTAAATGCTTTTTTTTCTTCAGTCAAATGCTTTTGTATAGTCAATAAAGTGCAAATAGATTTTTTTGAGGGGGCATTTTTTGCTTTTATCCAAGATTGATCTAACATCAGCGATGATATCCCTGGTGCCGTGGTCTCTTTTGTATCCAGTTTGGGTTCCTGGCTGTTCTCTGTAGATGTGCTATTCGAGGCACTTTTTAATAATCATCAATATTTTATTTGCATATGATGTTTATGATATTATTTGATAATTTCTAGTCTAATTAATCCCTCTTCTTGGGAATGGGAACAAATATGAATCCCTCCCAGTCACTTGGCCAGGAAACTGAGTTCCAAATTGCCTGTCACAGACTGGTGAGCATGTGTAAGGCTGTATCTGTCTGTTAAATCATGTTCGTTGGTATTTCATCAATCTCTGGGGTCTGGTTTCTCACTAATGCCTTATCACAGCTTGAACTTCATTATCACTTGTTCTTGATCATAAGCTACTTCATGAAATGGTTTTGTATCAGTCCATTGTTTTTTGATACAGTGATGCTGTGCATTCTCTCCATCTTCTTTTGATGCTTCCTGGATCATTCAAGATTTTGCCCATAGCATTCTTCAGAATTGTGATTTGAACACTGAATTGATTTTTCTGTTCTTTCAGCTTGAGAAAGGCTGAGTGATGCAGATATTTAAACAACTTCAATGAATAAACAAGGTTGGTCCTGGGGCTTTAGCTGCCTGGCAAAGTGTTAGCCAGAGGTACAACTCATGGCCATGTGATTTACTTTTTATAAACCATTAGTGACAGCTTAGACAGGTTCTCTGGTTCCTAACACAAGGCCTATGGAATATTTTTGCATTCCTAGACTTGTTTTTTGGGAAAGTCTGCTGTCAGGGACATCTCCAGAGTACTGAAGAACAACAGTGCCATTCTGGAGACTAAATTGTGCCTGATTCAGGCCACAGTCTTCACAATTATGTGCTGTGCATCAGAAAGCTGGACAATGACTAGGGATGACAGAAGGAGAATTGAGGCCTTTGAGCTGTGGTGCTGGAGAAGAGTATTGAATATACCATGGACTGTTAAGAAAGCAAACAGGTTCTTCCTTGAGAGGGTGAAACCAGGCTGCTCTTTGGAGGCAAGGATTCTGAGAGAATTTCCAGTTGACATACTTTAGGCATGTTGCAAAGGGGACCAGCCTTGTAGAGGGACATTATGCTTGGGAGGGTGGAGGGACAGCCCAGGAAAGGAAGACCCTTGATGAGATAGATTGACTCTGTGACTGAAGTAACGGAGGTAGGTGTGTTGAAGGCAGGATAGAGCAGGGTTCAGAGCTATTGTACATAGGGTCATTATGAGTCAAAGGTGACTTGATGGCACTTAACAACAACAACAACAACAGGAAGGCTTTCTTTGCAATTGTAATATATTTTTAAATTATATTCTTCCAGAGGGCAAGTTGTCCTTCCCTTGTTTGAACCTGCACAGAAGAGTTATACTGCAGGCTTAATGATCAGACTGTCAAATGGATTCAGAATTTATGTCAAGAATCAAAAGATAATTAGGGCTTCACTCTTAATTTAATAGGGGAGCTGTGGCAGCACAGAGCAAGTTGCACTGGCAGCTCAAAGGTGAGCATGTGGTTTGAATCTAACTGTGGCTCTGAGGGAGAAAAATAAGCAGTCTCCATATATTTAGAGTTTCAGAAACCAATGTAGGACTGCTATTGAGAAGGACTTGAAGGCTATGAGCTTGAGTTTTGGGTGTATACACATCTTAGAGTGCTGGCAGCACTTCATGTACTGTTGGTGACAAAGTGCTTAGTGTGTTTCTCTGTGAAATAAAAGCTCAGTGGTTTGAATTCACCAGTTCCTCTGGAGGAGAATGATGGGCAGTCTCCTCACATTAAGATTTACAGTCTTGGAAATCTGATGAAAGGCTGCTTCAAATCACAGTCAACCATTGGGGCTTGGTTTTCGGTATAGAGTTGAGCCTTTTTACAAGCAAGTAAGTACTTCAGAACTAAAGTACTGTGTTCATCTATTATGCTACTACCTAATATACCTTCCCTGTTCCCTGTATTTATTATTTATAAAAATCCTTCTGCTTTGTAATATTCTTGAAAATTCTCTTTAACTTAGAACATATTCTGCCCTAATTCCTGAATTACTACACAAAAGCAAGATGTTAATGTAAATTTGAACTTTGGTGAGGTTTTCTTTTCATAAATTTTTTTTCTTTTCATGTATTTTTTTGTTCCTGACAAGCTAAATGAGTGGAAAGGATTTCTTTGGGGAGCTTCAGCCTAAGGAACAAGTTTTTAAAGGAAGAGAGTAAAAAAAGGAAGAGTCCTCCACAAGACCACATATACAAGAGGAGAAGATGGAGATTCCTCTATTGAAGGAGCCCTGGTGCCACACTGGTTGATTGTTACTGAAATTGGCAGTTGAATCTTCAGCTTTGCCAGGAGAGAAAGAGTGGCACACTACTTCTGTAAATATTACAGCTTTGGAAGATCTATGAGGCAGTTCTGCTCTGTCTTGTAGGGTCACAATGAATGGGAATAGAGAGGTGGCTTAATGGTAAAGAGTTGCACTGTAAAACCCAAAGATAGGTGATTCAAATCCACCAGGTGTTCCTTAAGAAAAAGATGGTTAATATCCTATTGTAGCATCCCAAAACCCTCTGCAGAGTCAGGTATGAGTAAGTTTCAATGGTAATGAGTTTGATTTTTGACTTTTGATGAGTCAGGAATAACTCAGTGGTGGTAAATTTTTGTTTTTCATATTATAGATGATTGATCTATATTGCTTTACATAGATGTACAATACACAGATCATGTTGCCTTTAATGCAGAGGGAAACAACTGTAAATTTTAAGCAACTAAGATGGTCTCCCAGTGTCTCTTAAGTTTCCTGACTGGAAGAGATCTATATTTGTTCCCGTTCCAAAGAAAGGTGACCCAACTGAGTGTGGAAACTACAGAACAGTGTCATTGATTTCACATGCAAGCAAGATTCTGCTGAAGATCATCCAAAAACGATTAGAACAGCACATCAGCAGAGAACTGCCGGAAGTCTAGGCTGGGTTTAGAAGGGGTCGTGGTACTAGGGATATTGTTGCTGATGTTAGATGGATCTTGGCTGAAAGCAGAGAATACCAGAAGAATGTCTATCTGTGTTTCATTGATTATGCAAAGGCATTTGACTGTGTGGATAACAAACTGTGGCTGACTCTGAGAAGAATGGGAATCCCAGAACATTTAATTGTGCTAATATGAAACCTATACTTGGACCAAGAGGCAGTAGTCAGAACAGAGCAGGGTAACACGGCATGGTTCAAAATTGGGAAGGGTGTACGCCAGGGATGCATCCTGTCTCCATACCTTTTCAACATGTATGCAGAGCAGATTAGCCTAGGGGCTGGGCTCTATGAGGAGAATTGTGGCATCAGGATTGGTGGAAGATCTATTAACAATCTCCGTTATGCAGATGACACAACCCTGCTTGCGGAAACTGAGGAGGACCTCATGCACTTGCTGTGAAGGGTCAAGGACTGCAGCCTACAGTATGGACTGAGGCTCAATGTCAAGAAGACAAAGATTCTCACCACTGGACCAATTGGCAGCGTCAGGATGGATGGTGAAGAGATTGAGATTGTTCACAGCTTTAGTTTGCTCGGCTCCACAGTCAACACTCTTGGCACCAGCAGTCAGGAAATCAAAAAGCGTATCGCGATGGGAAAGTCTGCTGTTAGGGACCTCTCTAAAGTACTCAGGAACAACGGTGTCTCTCTGGAGACTAAGGTGTGCCTGATACAGGCCATGGTCTTTGCAATCGCTTGTTATGCATCAGAGAGTTGGACAATGACTAGGGAGGACAGAAGGAGAGTGGATGCTTTTGAGCTATGGTGCTGGAGAAGGGTACTGAATGTACCCTGGACTGCCAGGAAAACAAACAGATTTATTTTGGAGAGGATTAAACCAAGCTACTCCTTGGAGGCAAGGATTCTGGGGCTTCGTCTGACATACTTTGGACATGTTGCCAGTAGGGACGGGTCCTTGGAGAGGGACATCATGCTTGGGACGGTTGAGGGACAACGCAGGAGGGGAAGACCCTCTATGAGATGGATTGATTCAGTGACTGGGGTAATCGGGATGGGTGTGTCAGAGGCGGTGCGTTTGGCGCAGGACAGAGCAGGGTCTTAGGGCTGTTGTGCATAGGGTCGCTATGAGTTGGAAACGACTCGACGGCACATAACAACAACAACAACAAGATGGTCTTGTTGACATTTCTTTTCACATTACAGGTTGGCTCATTGAATGTTGTAAATTGATACTGTAGAGAGTTACATCTGGCGTATGACTGTTATAAAAAAATTGGGATCTTCACTGATACAATACAGTCAATTGATCATCTCAGGTTAGAGTGAAAAAGAGAAAACAGGAAATGTACATTAACAGAAGAACGAAAGCCTTTCATTAGGTTTCTAATTCTGCTTTGTTCTAGGATTTTTCTATAGTGAACAAAACATTAAGTGCCAAGTACAGGATACAAGGTGAAGAAGTGGAGAGGTAAATTACATGAGATCAAAGGGCTAAAACAATTTCTAAGAACAATCATTTTCTCAGCTTCACCGCTTATCTTTATTGGTCAGGAAGAGTCTCTCCTTCCATTTTGCTTCTGGCCTTTGGTTCCAGGATACCAGTCTGTAAAAAAGAAAAACAATAATCTTAAAAGGTAACAACAGTCATTACATAAATCATCAGAGAGAGAAAGCCAACTTCTGGCCATAAAAACAGAAGCAGGCAAAGTTAATTCATTTAACATGGCTTCTTTTTTCACAAATGAAGTCAATTACATTAACTGTTAAAATCGTAAGCTTCAGGCTCCATCACAAAGAGCTCAGTAACAAAGCAAAGTATCCCGTTTGTGTAGCATTTTCATGTACTAGAGAAAGAGAATGATAAACAGCAGTTGTCTCTGATAGAAAAAGAATGGAGATGCATCTAAGAGACTCCTAGTTGTTTTCTGAATTTATTTCTCTTGTGAGTTATGAAGAGTTTTAGTGAGCTTGAGGCCAAAAGTTTAGAAATATTTTCCTAGGAAATCAGAGAAGGAAAATGAATAATTTTCTAGTTTATCTGATGACTCATCTCTTCGGTGTAATATTTACATTTCTTGACAGGACCAAGCCAGGTCGAGTCCTCATTGTTTGAGGAAAGGGAACTACCCCTGCAACGAAACAGTGAGACCCCTTAATAATCTCAGGTGGCACAAACAACATCCTGAGGAAATTTGCGCTTTTGATGTTATCATTATGACTTAAAGAAAAGGAAAAAACCGATGAAAAGTTAAGCAGCAGTTCTCAACACAACTATCAAGAAAAATTTTCTTCACAGCTCAGCTTCCCAGTCCGATAGTATCATCTCAATATCTGTGTAGTGAAATAGCTCAGCTCATCATCAATACTGCAGTCAGTAAGGACCCTTACAGTGCACAGGTTTCCTCAGAGCTTCCTGAGCAAGTTACTCTGAAAACCCAAAGGCTGCACATATCTGAGTGTTCAAATCCACCAGTCACTCCTTGGAGTACAAGTTACAGTCTCAAAAACATGATGGAAGGTCATTATCCATTGAAATTACCTTGATGGCAGTAAGTGAGTGAAGCAGAAGGACCTGGTAATCTAGTATGAAAAATGACAAGAAACAACCATACAAAGAATGTAAATTGTACAAAGTATTAACCAAGGAAAGCTGGAAGTTAAAAAATTTAACACTTGAAGATCTGTACCATGAGATCTCAAAACTCATAACTTACACTCTAGTGGGTTTTTAAAGGCTGTAATTCGTGCTTGAGGGGATTTCCCATCTATCTTCTGTAGCGAAACTGACGGATTTGAACCATCTGCCACTGAGTTGATAGAGAAATTACTCATCCAATAGGCCATCAGAGCTCCCTCTTTACTCATCAGGCCACCTGAAATGGACTGATATTGGTCTTTTAAATCAGATAACTTATTCTACTATGATGAGGATGATAAATTGAAGAGGAAGAGTGTCACATTTAAAAGAACATTTTGAGCTCTATCCTGCAGTGCATTTGCTGACAGTGACAGGGTAATATCCAAACACTCAAAAGGAAAATAATATGACTGTTACTTTAATTTATGCAACAACCACATAATGCCAAGGTGAAAGAAAGAAAAAAAAATTAACCAACTTTTATAGTCTGAAACTGACCAAACGGACATACAAGATGCATATTTACTGATGTTTGAAATGTGAAAATGAAAAAAGATCCAGTAATTAAAAAATTACTTTGGTGATAGAAAATAAATTACTGTAGAGATTACATGACAGAATTTTGCAAGACCGATAATTCACTCATTACATGCACTTTTAAAAAAATTTTAAACAACGTAAATGGTGACTATAAATGTGACCTCACCGGATAGAATGTTGTTGACATTGTTGTTAACTGGTGTTGAGTTGAGTACGACTCATAGCCACCCCATAAATAGCAGATCTGAACCCTATTCTAAACTGTGTCTTCTTCATCATCTCATGATGTTGCTTTTATGACCAGTGCTGAGGATCTTGTCTTCTTGATGATGAGGTGCAATCCATTTTGAAGACTGCAGACCTTGACCTTCTGCAGCAAATGGTCAGGACCTCCTCAGTTTCGGCCGGCAAGGTTATATTGTCTGCATGATGCAGTTTGTTGATGAGTCTTCCTCCAGTCCTGATCCCACATTCTTCTTCATAAGTGTCTATTTTCTCAAATACTTTGCTTAGTGCACAAATTGAATAGGTATAGAGAAAGTATCTATTAGATGGAATACATGTTGTTCTATATCACTGAGTCAGAACTGACACATAGCTCATTATCAAGCCAGTTTTCAGGGGCTGTATACAGCTCTGGAGGAGATTGCTCATCTTTTTCCTGAGGAGCAAGTAGCTAGTGGCTGACATAGTTAAATTATATAGGACTATATAATCAGTTGATAGAACGCATAAAACCAAATAAAGTATATCTGGAAGAGATAATTCTGTGGAAATGATGTTCTGTGGAGAAGTCAGAACAAGACTGAGAGTGGACTGCAGAACAGACTATCATGAATGCTCAATTAGAAGCTAAAGAAATTGAAAACTATTCTACAAGTGCCTAAGTATAACCTTTAATAATTTAAGATGGTACAAACAGGAGTCTAGGAGAAATTGTAATATGGGAAAGAATACATTTCATGCTTTAAACACTGTTGACAGGAGAGTAGATGAGATGTGAGGTAAGAAGTTATGCATGAAGAAAACAAAAGGCCATTAAAAAGACAAGAAAGAAAAGATCAAAAGAGGTGTCAGAAGATATCCTTACACTTAATCTTGAGTACAGAGCAGCTAAAGTGAATCAGGATGGTAAAGTATCTCACATACTTCAGGCTTGTAGCCAGGAGAGGGTGTTCCTTGAAAGGGACATCATGTCTGTGAAGATGACAAGGAAGACCTTCAATTAGAAGGATTGACACAGTGACTGCAACAATAGTCTCAAGTGTGTCAGAGATGATAAGGACGGCACAGGACAGGACAGGGTTCAGGTCTGCTGTTCACAGGGTCACTATGTGTCATATTTGATGCAACAGCACTTAACAACAAAATTAATCAGAGAATTGACAAAATAAAAGAGTGGAAGAAAAGACAAAGTCAAATGTCATAACAAATTGTAAAAATTGGATAGAGTTAGAAACTAAAAGAGAAAACTAAGAAGGAAGACCAGAAGGGTGTACAATTTGTCATATCTCCAGATCAATTGAAGGAAAAAAATTTAATATCAAGTTGAATTCTTAGAAAAAAGAATTTTTTTTCATTGGGATTTGGGAGAAAGTTTACAGAGCAAATTTATTTCCATTCAATTATCCATCCAGATTTTGCATTCTGATGTTATCCTTTTACTGCGGAGCAGCTGGAACACTCAAACTGAGTCCTTCAGGATGGTAGCATAGCTTCTTGCCACTAGGCCACCAGAGCTTACAGGTGTTAATTCTAGTACCCGCAATATAATCACATTATTCCTGCTTCCTCCTTGTGATTCTTGAATCCATCAATCCTTCTATCCCACTCCTTCTTCTGAGAAAATTCGATCTCTTTGATCTTGTATGACTGACTGCACCAAGGAATGAGTCCACTCCTGGTGTTACTGATTGTTAGACTTAGAAAACTAAAATTCACTGCCATTAAGTTGGAACTGACTCATAGCTGACCCTCTGTTGGCTTTCTGAAGCTGTACTTTGCACAGGAGGATGTACATTATCAAAAACCCTGGCCATTTTAATGGTTTTTAGTTTAGTTCTACATGGTTTTGTGCACTCTACCCAGGACCTTCTACCGTTGTCCCATTTAGAATAGTCAGCAGACGAAGCCAGACACCAGGTAGCCCTTTTGGTTTCTGGGTCATTCATAGACGTTGAAGTTCACATAGCTCATTAGTTTTTTTAAACTGATTATTTCTTTCATATGTTTGTTTTTCTTTTCTTTCACATGTTTGTTCTTCTTTTTTTTTCCTTTCTTACAGATGAGGAGAGATTAAAACACTCAACAAAATAAGAATAAAGGAGAATTTCCTTAGCATAGTGAAAAGTATGTGCACAAAACCAAGAGCCAACATTATTCTTCATGGAGAGAATAAAGGTGTTGCAGACTGAGGGTAAAGTATTTTTATAAGTATTAATAATGAAACAGAACACCAAGAATGTAGGAGAAAACAGAGGTAAAGCAGGAGGCGAACAGTTTCAAATAACTGAAGAGAACTGAGGCACAGATTCCAGCTTCCCTGTCTTTATTGAAAATTGCCAGGGAGTAAATCACAAAGAGAATTCAATGCAGGTGAAGCTATCCTTTTTTTTATTGAAAACCTTCTGCTTGACTCAGGAGGGACGGATAACAAATACAATGCAAGAAACCTGTAAATGTTTAAGGATTGCCTTAGTGCTTCAGGATTAATTTCACCTGGTACCAGCCTGCCTCATAACCTGAAGTAGCATACTGTTCATTACAAATATTTAGTATGAAATTTGGCTTCCCATATTAAAGGTACTTTTTTTGCAAACAAATGAGGATGCCCACTATCACCTCTCCTATTCAATATTGTATTGGAAGTTCTAACTAGGTCAATAAGGCAAAAGAAGAAATAAGAAGAATCTGAATTGGCAAAGAGGTGGTGAAATCTTCCCTATATACAGATGATGTAATAGTGTACACAGAAAACCACAAAGACTCAACCAAAAACTGTTAGACCTAGTAGACTAATTTAGTAGACTGGCAGGTTACAAGATCAGCATATAAAAATCAGTTGGGTTTCTCTACAGCAGCAAAGAAAGAATGGAAAAGGAAACTAGAAAAGCATTACAACTTACAATAGCTGAACCACAAAATGAAATTCTTGAGAATAAACTTTATCGGAGACAAGCTGCTGTTGTTAGTTGCCGTCAAGTTGAGTATGACCTTTAGTGACCCTATAAAACAACAGATCTAAACCCTGTTCTATCCTGTGCCATCCTCTCTTCCTGAGACATTTGAGCTCACTCTGGTGGTCACTGAGTTAATCCACCTGGTTGAGGGTCTTCCTTTCCTGTGCCTAACCTTCTTCCTCTCGAACTATGATGTCCCTGTCTAAGAAATAGCCTCTTCTAGCAACATGCCCGTAGTATGTGAGGTGAAACTTAATCATCTTTGCTTCTAAGAAGCACTCTGGCTGCACTGTCCAAGACATATTTGTTTGTTCTTTTGGCAGTCCATGGGATGTTCAGCACTCTTCTCCAACACTACAGCTCAAAGGCATCAAATCTTCCATCATCTTTATTCATTGTCCAGCTCTCAGATGCAGAACAAGTGATCAGAAAGACCATGGCCTGAATCAGTTGTATCTTAGTTCTCAAACAGATATCATTACTTCTCGATAATTTGGAGAGGTCCTTGACTGCTGACCTCCCAGAACAATGCATCTCCTGATTTTCTAACTACTGGTATACCAAGATTGTGGATTGTGGATCCAGGATCCAGGAAGATGAAGTTGTTGACAGCTTCAATCTTTTTTTCATCTGTCCTGATGATACCTATCAGTCCAGTGATAAGAATTTTTGTTTTCTTTTCATTGAGATACAATCCATATTGAAGATTGCATTATTTGATCTTCTGCAAAGAAAGATTTTTTTGTCTTTGTGCTTAAAGTCCTCCTCACTTTCAGCAAGCAAGGTTGTGTCATTTGTTTAATGCAGGTTATTGATGAGGCTTCCTCTAATCTTGATGCCACATTCTTTTTTATGGAGTCCAGCTTCTCAAATAACTTGCTCAGGGGAGCTCTGGTGGCCTAGTGGCAAGAAGCTGTACTGCAACCAAAGGTACACGGTTTGAATCCACCAAATGCTCTGCCGGAGAAGGAGGGACAATTTCCTCCTGTACCAGTCAGATCTGATTTGATGGTACATACACAAAAAATAATAAAATAAAAAAAATAATTTGCTCAGCATACACATTAAGTAAGTATGGAGAAAGAATACAACCCTGACACAATCCCTTCTTAATTTTAAACCATATAGTGTTTACTTGCACAGCAGCCTCTTGGTCTAGCTAGGTATACCTATACCTAATTTGCATGAGCACAATTAAGCACTCTACAATATTCCAGTTCTTCTCGATGGTAGCCATAACTTGTTATGATCCACACAGTCAAATGCCTTTGCATAGTCAATAAAACAAAAAGAGATACTCTTCTGGTATTCTTTACTTTCAGCCAGGATCCATCTGACATCAGCAGTGATATCCTTGGTGCATTGGCTTCTAAATATTGCTTGAACTTCTGGCAGTTCCCTCTCTATGTACTCTTCTATCCATTTTTAACTGACTGTCAGCAGTATTTTGCTTGCATATGATATTGATGGTATTGTTTGATAATTTACCCATGAAGTTGGATCACCTTTCTTGGAATTAGGAACAAATATGAACCTCTTCCAATCCGTTGACTAGACAGCTGTCCTCCAAGTTTCCTAGCACACAATGGTGAACACATCCAGATCTACATCTATTAATTGAAACAAATCAATTAGTATCCCAACTTCAGAGCCTTAATTATTTGACAATGCCCTCAATGCAGCTTCAACTTCCTCCTTTATTTCCATTGGCTCCTGATCATATGGTACTTTTTGAAATTTTTCAGTGTCAATCAGTTCTTTCCGGTACAGTGACTCTTGTATTCCCTCTATCACCTTTTGATGCTTCCTGGATCATTCAAGATTTTTCCCATAGCATCCTTCAGTATTGCAACTTGAGGCTCAGATTTGTTTTTCAGTTCTCTCAGCTTAAGAAATGCAGTGTGAATTCTTTTCTTTTTATTCTCCAATTCCAACTCCCTGCACTTTTCATTATAATGTTTTGCTATCTCTTCTCTAGCTGCCCTTTGACCTCTTCTGTTCAGCAATTTTACTTGAGCATGTTTTCCCTTTGTCTTCGCTTCTTGATGCTCTTGTACAATTTTCAGAGGCTCTTCTGACATTTATTTCAGGGTTTTACCTTTCTTTTTTGTCTTTGTAATAGTCTTTTGTTCTCTTCACAGATGATATCCTTACTATCATCCCACAACTCATTTGGTCTTTGATCATTGGTGTTCAATGCTTCAAACCAATTCTTAAGATGATTTTGAAATTCAGGTTGAATAGATTCAAGATCATATTTTGGTTTTCATGGCCCCGTTTTAATTTTCTTCACCCTCAGTTTGAACTTGCACATGAGTAATTGATGGCTTTCCCAAAGTTCACCCTGGCCTAGTTCTGACTGCTGATATTGAACTGCTTCAACAATTCCTTCCACAGATGTAGTCAATCTGATTCCTATGCAATCCGTTAGGACTGTAAAGTTGCCATTTGTGTTTTTTAAAAAGGTATTTGCAATGAATAAATCACTGGAAATACAAAATTCTATTATTCTATTTCCATCCTCATTTATGTCACCAAGTCTGTTCTTTCCTACTATTATTCTTTCTTCATTATTTCCAACTTTTGTGCTCCAGTCACCAATTATCATCAATGCATCTTGATTACATGTTTGGTCAATTTTGGACTGCAAAATTTGGTCAAAATTTTCAATTTACTTCTCTTTGGCTCTAGCTGTAGAAGTATGTATTTGAATAATAGTCATATTTAGCAGGTCTTCCTTGTATGCATATGGACAAATCCAATCACAACCTTGTGCTTAAGGATAGAACTTGAAATTCACTTTTTGACTTTTAACTTTTATTTTTAACTTTTAAAATTGTATTAACTTTTTGACTTTTTAACACCTTTCTTCTGATTTAAGGTGACCAAAACTAGTCCATTTCATCTCATCTCACTGACAACTAGAATGTCATTGTTCATTTGTTCCATTTAATTTTTCACAACTTCTAGTTTTCAAAATTTATGTTTCATATATTCCATGTTCTAAATATTAAAGGATGTTCACCACTATTTTCCTCATTTCATGTGTTGACTTCCAATCTGGGCTCTCCTTCTAATACTATCTCCTGCTGTTTTCAATACTTAGCAATGTATGAGTTACATTTATATCAAGTTTCTCATAACAAATTAACAAAATTTACAGGTTGAATGTTTTTCTGTGATTGGAATATTGTTATCTCATGGAATTTATTCCTCTACTTCCCTTTTAACTAAGATTTGAGCTTTCACTCCCTAGCAAGGTTAGTTTTGCTGACAGAAGGTTTAATATTTTGATAGTTGATATCAAGTTGCTAGGAAAAATAATATCATAAGCAAGATCAGATTAATATAAGAAGGGTATAAGATAATGTCACAAAGCCAATAATTTACAACTATCATTGCATCTAATTTGTTTCCAACTTTTGCATTCCAATCACCAATTACTATTAATGTATCTTGACTGAATATTTCATCAATTTTGGACTGAAAAACTTTGTAGAATTCCTCATCTTAGGTTTTGGTGCATTTATTTGGATAATAATTGTATTAAAAGGTCTTCCTTTTACATGAATGGATAATATCCTATCACTAACATTATTGTTCTTCAGGATAGATCTTGCAATTGTCTTTTCAACTATAAATGCAACACCATTCTTCAACCTCTCATTCTGGGCAAAGTAGATCATATGTTCATCTGATTAAAAGTGTCCAGTGCCAGACCATTTCAGCTCACTAATACCAAAAATATCTATCTTTGAGTTCCACTTAGTTTTTTACCACTTTCACTTTGCCTACATTCATGCTTCATACATTCCACTTTTCAATTATTAATGATTGATTGTAGCAATTTCTCCTCATCTTTTTAGTAACTTCCCCTTTTGCTCTAACTCTAATACTATAGTTACCTGTGTTCCTCTTGTTCACAGGATTTTGGAAGCCCTGATATATTGGAAGCAGATGGTAAATCCTGCTTCCTAGTCTGTCTTAATCTGGGAGTTTTGCTGAATCTTGTCCACCATGGGTGACACTGCTGACGTTTGAAACATTGGTGTCATAAACTCTAGCATCAGATTCACAATTTACCACATTATAGTAAACTGATAGACCAGAACTTTACTGAGAAGAGCAAACAACAAACAAGCATGTACATACCTAAGCTATAAAATAAGTTGTTTTTGTTGTTGCTGTTGTTATGCTCCCTCAAGTTGGAACTTCCCCATAGTTGACTATTCCGTGAGTTCTCAAAGGCAATATATCGCACGGGAGGAGCTGGTGGATGTGAACAGCATGACTTCAGCTTCTCAGTACAGTTCTTTACCATTAGGCAACAACTAAGTTGTTACTGTTGTGTGTCAAATAGTAGGAACTGGCCCAGAGCTGACCTCCAGCAGGTTTTCAGATAAAGTAAATTGCTCAGGAGGAGATTGGAGCAGCTGGTGTATTCAAACCACTTGCCTTTGGAATGCAACACAGCTTCTCACCCGTAGTCCTTCAGAGCTGCCTCTAGGCCACGAGTTGTTAGGAGATGCCATAGTGTCATGAACAACCCTGTGGACAACACATCTGAATCCTCCCCCATCCTGTGCCATTCTCACAGTCTTTGACACACTTGGATCCATAAGTAGCAACATGTAAATCCCTGCATTAATAGAATGAAGGGACAGATAAGTTTGTACCTCCTGCAAACCATAAAAACAACCAGCCATAGGAATATCATGAAAAGACAGTGTCCTGCCTGATGCCCATTGGCAAGCTCCTGGAACCAGGGCCCTGTTGACCCCTCCACTGGGTCCTTTTGGCTTTAGGTCCTAGCAGCAACAGGCTCTTTGGGAGAAGGCCCAGAGCGTGGTGACGGAAATTAGGCTGGAGAATGAATTATTGAATTTCATGAATTCAATGATTTATTAATCTCAAATACCTTTTTTTTTTTAAGAAACACAGAGAGAGACTGTACATATTGGCTTCATCTGATGAACTCTATAGGCATCAGATTGACTATATCTGTGGAAAGATTCCTTGGAGAAGCTCAACAACAGCAATGAAAAACAAGCCAGGTGCTGACTGTGGAACAGACCATCAATTACTCATGTGCAAGTTAAAACTGAGGTTGAAGAAAAAACAAGTTCACAAGAATGAAAATATGACCTTGAGGCTATCTCACTTAAATGTAAAAATAATCTCAAGAACGGGTTTGACAGTGAACTCAAATGTGTCAGAGATGATGAAGATGGCACCGAATAGGATAGGGTTCAGATCTATTGTTCATAGGGTCACTTTGAGTCATACTCAACTTGATGACAACAAATGCATGTACTGAAACATTGAGTAGACTTCCATTCTGATCTTTGACTTGTATTCTTCTTTTAGGAAGAGGTTTGTATGGTGGTTTAGTAGTAATAAATTGTACTGCCATCCCTGAGGCACGTAGTTCAAATCCACCAGCTACTCTGTGGTAGAAATCTCCTCTCTGTGGCAACTACTCTTGTGCCTTTTATTGCCTTTGAAAACCCACTGGAGAATCAACTAGGCTCAGTTCTGACTTGATGGTATATAACAAGTTAACAATGATTGCTAAATCAGAATGATTGATTTGGTTGAGAAGATTCCTTGCAGTTGAGTCAGTGTGGTCTGATAGTGGCCCTCTATAGGTTTTCTAAGGCTCCAAATCTATATGGTAAGAGATTGCCCATCTGTCTCCAATAATGTAGCTAATGGGTTCCAACTGTCTACCTTTCAGTTGGCAGCTTTATATGTTATGCATGATGCAAGGGTTTTTTGGTTGAGGGGAGAAGATATTCTTTCTTTGTATGGTAGAATGAATCATGATGTTTTTCTGATTTCAAACATGCATATTCAGACCATTAATAAAAAAATACTGACAGCACAGACCTATTTAGAATCTATTAACAATGATTTAGCAGTGTGAAATATGATTGCTACGTTTTTCTGTACATTTAGTATCTAATCTAAAGCCTAATTTGTTTGAACTATTGCTGTTTTCATGCAACTGGATGCCTGGCAAGCACAGGGAAATGGAAGAGTATTTAAACATCTAGTTCAGTAGTTGGGGATGTGACCACAAGATGGCATTAAATCTCTTCTGAAGGCTCATTTTAGTGTCTTCTGAATGAATAAAATCAGAGCAGAAGCAGAGCCTTGCTCATTGGCTGGTTAGTCAATGTGAAAAACCACTGCAATTGTTATAGAGAAGAAAGGACAACCTGATAACAGAGGTCCCTCTCTTGGCTGAAGATTGCAGGTCTGCGGTTGATCTTAATTGTGAGGAACAATGAAGACATCCTTTCAAGCTTTGTTCATGTTTCTGTGGCTACAGCTGAACTGTGAGTTGAGGTCATGGAGGAACACAGTGTATAAGGGAGTATTCATTAGAAATCTAAGAAGAGTGTCTTTATTCAGATTTACTGTAATTATTATTAAAATTTAAATTAATTACACTATGACCTTCTTCTTCTCTTTTTACTCTTTCATAGGGATGTGCCAAGGAGAGAATGTAGAGCAGCACCCTTCTACTTTGAGTGTTTTGGAGGGAAGCAGCGCAGTTATCAACTGTACTTATTCAGACAGTGCCTCGTCCTACTTTCCTTGGTATAAGAAAGAACCTGGAAAAGATCTCCAACTCATCATAGCTCTTCGCTCAAATATGAACAAAAATGAAGGCCAAGGACTCATTGTTTTGTTAAATAAGACAGCCAAACATGTCTCTCTTCACATCCCAGGTGCCCAGCATGGAGACTCAGCTGTGTATTTCTGTGCAGCAAGTACACAGTGTTTCCCAAGCACCTGCAGCCAATACTCAAACCCTGGACTGTTCACCTCTTCTATGGCAGGGCTTCAAGTTCAGAAGTTGTCTGATATGCCTACAAGTAGAAAGCAAATTATAAAATAAGAAGTTTCTGTTCAAGATGAAAAATCTAGAGAACTTGCTGGCTGTTTGTTGCTTCCTGCATTTTTACTCTTGTCAGTTTTATAATTCATTCTGGCTCATGGCAACCTCATATTTTAGAGAGTAGGACAAACATGTTTTCTTGGTTGTAATATTAAGGGAAGAAGATTGTCAAGCCTTTTTTTTCCACAGTGTAACTGGATGGGTCCAAATCAATGACATTTAGGTTTACAATCAATTACTAACTGCTTATATAACCTAAAGGACCTTTAAGGAAAGTTAGTGATTTTTTTTTCTATTTAGGCTTTGAAGATGAATTTATGCTTTCTCTTCTGACTCCTTTCCAAGGCATAATCTCCTAGTCTGAAAGTCAGTATCCCTGTTGTTGTGTTATTGAGTTGACTATAACCCACAGTGATCCTATGAACAATAGTTCTACCTTGCCCTATCCTAAGCCACCTTCACCATCTCCGACACACCTAACCTCATTACTGTAGTTCTGTGGTTGCCACTGTGTCAATCATTCTCATCTAGGATCTTCCTCTTCTGCACTAACCCTCTACCCTTCCAAACACATTATCATCTGCCAAGGACTGGTCCCTCCTGGTGATATACCCCAAGTATGTGAGACAGAGTTTCAAAATCCTTGCCTCCAGTGAGCAAACTGGTTTCACACTCTCTTTGTTCTCTTGTCAGACCATAGTATGTTCAGTACTCTTCTCTAGCACCACAACTTAAAGGCATAAATTCTTCTGTCATCTTTATTCATTGTTAATCTCTCTGATGCATAGCAAGCAATTGAGAACTCTGGCCTGGAACATGCACACCTTAGTCTCTAGACTTTTACATCATTGTTCTTTCACACTTTGGAGACATCCTTCAGATCAGATTTTTCCCAGTGCAACTTATCTTTTTTATTTTCTCACCGTTAGTGCCAAGAATTTTGATTGTGGATTCAAGCAAGATGAAATCATCAGCAACTTCAGTCCCTTCTCCAGTTATCATTTTACTGCCTGTTGGTCCAGTGGTAAAGATTTTTTAAAAAAAATTTACAGAGATGCAATCCATATTGAAAGCTGCAGTCTTTGACTTTCTACAATAAAGACTTCAAGTCTTCCTCAGTTTTGGTGAGCAAGGTTGTGTCATCTGCATAACACAGGTTTTTGATGAATCTTTCTCCAAACCTGATGCTGCATTCTTTTTCTTAACGTCCAGCTTCCTGAAGAACATATTCCACATGTGGATTGAAAAAGGAATGGAGAAAGAGATACATCTTTAACACACTACTTTCTTGATTTTGAAGCATGCAGTGTTCTCTTGCTTCTTGGTCTAGGTACAGGTTTTGCATGAGCACAGTCAAGTATTCTGGGATTCCCATTCTTCTCAACATTAGCTACAATTTGTTGTGATCCACCTAGTCAGATCCCTTTGAATAGTTGATCAAACACAAATAGACATCCTTCTGATACTCTCTACTTTTGACAGTGATCCAACTAACATTACCAATGATATTCCTAGTGCCACAGCCTCTTCTAAATCCAGCTTGTATTTCTGGCAGTTTTCTGTATCTGATGTACTCTTCTAGTCACTTTTTGGTAATCTTTAGCAAGATTTTGCTTTCAAAATCCCAATTAGGGACATATTTTTAACTTTGGGCTTTCAAAAATAGCATTTGTTACATTTTTTTATTAGAAAGACATTGCCTGATAACTCTGGTGGCTTAATAGTAAGGAGTTGCATGGGCAACACAAAAGAACTTGGTTCAGATCCACAAGATGCTCCATGGAGAAAGAAAGGCAATCTCCTCCTATACAATTAATCTATTGCCTCTGGAAACCTGTCAGAGGGTCAGCTGTGCGTTAGTTCCATCTTGGCAGTACACAACAAAAATTACATATAAGATACAGAGAAATGTAAATAATTGATACTTTTAAAATAATTTATTGCTAATATTTTGTTTTCATTTCTTTGCAAATTCTCATCATAACTAGGATACTAGGTTTTCTCAGTTAATATTATAATTGAGTGTAATTATTGAGTGTTTTTCCTCACCTCACACCTTGTCTTCAGACACTTATCCCTTATTTGCTCCATAAGTGATTGTTATAAGTAACACTTTTCTTTTTATGCAATCTTCTCTATATCTGAAGTAAAATTTACAGCTCTGTCTTCTCTGACCACTTCCTTACTGATAAAATGTAACTTGTGTTTTCCTTATATTTCAATATTTGTATCTGGAGGAAATTGGGCTAAGATATAATTTAAAAATAAGATATTAGAATTAGATTCACAGCTATATTTCTTTTTGTTTTATATGGTTTGCATACAAAATTTGCATACATTGTGTTTCATTTATATACATTATTTCATATGATTCTCACACATTGTGTTCTACAAAATAAATAATAATTGACCTTTATAATAAAAATTGTCTTTTCAAGTCCCCACTGGATCTTTCCTAATTTCTTCTGGACAATGACTACGGATTGCAGGAGTAAAAATGATGACTTTGAGTTGTGGTGCTAGAGAAGAGTATTGACCATACACCATTGACTCCCAAGGGAATGAACAGTTTTGTCCTAGAGAGGATGAAACTAAGTTGCACCTTGGAGGCAAAGATTTTGCGGGTTCATCTGACATACTTTGGGCATGTTGTCAGTAGAGACCAGTCCTTGGAGAAGGATATCATGCTTGGAAGGGTGGAGAGACAGCATAAGAGGAGAAAATGTATTGGAGAGAATGAGATTGACTCAGGATAGGACAGAGTTCAGAGTTACTGTGCAAAGAGTCACTATGAATTGCATATGATTTGACAACACATAATAAAAACATTCATAAACAGAGAATTTTTTTTTTAAACTTAGGTCTCATTGTTTCTTACAGCAGTGTTTGAGTCTCTAGTTGACTTTATTTCCAAGTAACTCAATTTGTGGTTGGTTACTGTAAAGGTATTGCTTTCGTAATTTATCTGTTATTGCTTTGTTACTATAGAGGAATCTCACTAATTTTTTGTATATTGCTCTTGTATTGTGACACTCTAGTAAATTGGTCTTCTAGGCCTAACAGGTTTTTTTGTTGAGTCCTTGGGGTTTTCTGTGTATGTTATCATATCATCTGCATATAGTGATAATTTTGCCATCTCTTTACCAATCTGCATACCTCCTATTTCCTTTTTTTCATAGTATCGTCCTACCGAGTACTTCAAATACAATATTGAATAGGAGTGGTGACAGTGGCATCTTCGTCTGGGCCCTATTTGCAATGAAAATACCTTTAGTCTTTGTCCATTGGGAATGATGTTGGCTATTGGTTTTGTACATATTCTTTTTACTATGTTGAGGACATTCCTTTCTATTCCTATTGTGCTGTTTCAATCAAGAAATGGTGCATTTTGTCAAAGGACTTTTCTGCATCAATTGATAAGATAAAATGCTTCTTCTTACTCTTTACTTTTTAATATAATGAATTAGGTTGATTGTTTTTCATGTGTTGAACCACCTTGAATACCTGTTATGATTCCCACTTGATTCATATGATTCAATCATATATGATTGGTCATGATGACTTATTTTTTTATGTATTGTGTTCTATTGCAGGATTAAGTTAAGGATTTTTGCATCTGTATTTATGAGAGATATTAGTCTGTAGCTTTCTTTTTTTTATGTCTACCTGGTTTTGGTATTAGGGTTATTATGCTTCCTTCTTAGAATGACTCTGGAACTATTCCTTCTTTTTCTGTGTTTTGAGGTAAAGTAAGTAGAATTGGCTATATATATCTTGAATGTTTAGTAAAATTTAGCTATGATGCCATCTGGGCCAGGCCTTTTTTGGGGGCAGGGTGTCTCTTTATGGGCTGCTCCCCCCCCCCCTTTTTGATGGTTCTGTTCAAGTGTTCTATATCTGTCTGTGTCAATCTGGGTGGAGGGTGAGTTTCAAGTAATTTGTCTATTTTCTCTAGGTTTCTAAATTTACTGGAGTATAGATTTTTGTGATATTCTGATATTATTCAGTTACTTCCATCTAATTCTGTTGTGATATTTCCTCTATCATTTCTCTTTTGAATTATTTGTGTCTTTTCCCCACCTTTTCTTTTGTTAAGTTTGCCAATGGTTTGTCTATTTTATTGACCCTTTACAAAGAACCAGTTCCTGGTCTTTTAGATGATTCCAATTATTTTTCTGTTTCCTATCTCACTGATTTCAGCTCTTGTTTTTATAAATTCCTTTCTTGAAAAGGTTATGAGGTTAGATTATTTTTCTATTTCATAGAGGTGTTGATTGAGGTCATTAATTTTGCTTCTTTCTTTGTGTTTTATGTGTTTGCCTATTGCTTTGAACTGTCCCTTGAGTACTGCCTTAGCTGTATCCCAGAGATTTTGGAATGTTGCATTTTCATGATTATTTTTTCAAGAAACTTTTTTATTTCATTATAACCCAATAGAATTCTGTTGTTGTTGTTGTTATGTGCCGTCGAGTAGCTTGTGACTCATAGCAACCCTACATACAACAGCCTTAAACCCTGCTCTATCCAGTGCAAATCGCACTGCCTCTGACACACCCATCCTGATTACCCCAGTCACTGAATCAATCCATCTCATAGAGGCTCTTACCCTCTTGCACTGTCCCTCCACCTTCCCAAGCATGATGTCCCTCTCCAAGGACCTGTCCCTCCCTACAACATGTCCAAATTATGTCAGATGAAGCCCCAGAATCCTTGCCTCCAAGGTGTAGCCTCGTTTAAACCTCACCAGGAGGAATCTATTTGTTTTCTTGGCAGTCCATGGTACATTCAATACTCTTCCCCAGCACCACAGCTCAAAGGCATGAATTCTCCTTCTATCCTCCCTAGTCATTGTCCAACTCTCTGATGTGTAACAAGTGATTGCAAAAACCATGGCCTGTATCAGGTGGACCTTAGTCTCCAGAGTGATGCCATTGCTCTTCAGCACTTTGGAGAGTTCCGTAACAGCAGACTTTCCCATCGCAATATGTTTTTTTATTTCCTGGCTACTGGTGCCAAGAGTGTTAACCATGGAGCCAAGCAGACTAAAGTTGTTAACAGTCTCAACCTCTTCCCCATCCATCTTGATGCTGCTAATTGGCCCAGTGGTGAGAATCTTTGTCTTCTTGACATTGAGCCTCAATCCATACTGAAGGCTGCAATCCTTGACTCTCTGCAGCAAGCATTTCAGGTCCTCCTCAGTTTCAGCAAGCAGGGTTGTGTCATCTGCATTCTAGCAAAGGGTTATTTAGCTTCCACCATCTTGCCTAATTGCAGCCCCCTCTCCTAAAGTCTGTTGTCTTCTTTTGTTTGTGGAGTGGTGAAGCCAGGTTTCTTAACTTAAGCAGTTTTGTCGTTTGGGTGTTGCAGACCACGCCCTTCCAAGCACAACAATGTGCCAGCAAGGGCTGAGAGTTTCTCACCTGATTGCAGCCCCCTCTCCTAAAGTCTATTTTCCTCTTTGGTCTATAGACTAGCCCTGTCTGGTGGTCATGTTCTGCCACTGGACCTGTTTGTTTCCAGGGCAGTTGCAGGTCCCTCCCTCCCAGCACATCAGTGTGCTGGCTCTGGGGTTGGGTATCTCACCTGATGCAGGTGCCTCTCCTTAAGTCTATTTTTCTCTTTTTCAGATGTATTTTTCCCTCCGTGTCCTGCCAAATTTTGTATCTGCACATAATTCAGAAAAGAAGTTGTGTCATTTAGTCAATACCTTGCAAGTTTTTCACATAGTTGATAATCAGTAGATGATTGCTAGAGAAAGAAGAATAGATGAATTCTTCTACATACTAATTTTTAATTTTTCAACTTTGTGATTGATAAACTAGGCACCTCCTAGGCAGCTGCTGTCAAGGCAGGTTCTGAGATGTAACCAAGCTTGCAGTGCCAGGTCACCTGCTACCACAAAGGTTGTAACAAATACAGTTCAGTTACAAAGGGAAAAAAAAAGAATTTAATTTATTAATGGATATGTGAAGAATAAAATTTCTTAAACTATTTATTACTAAAAAATAAAATACCTTCCAGTTTACCTATGAGTGTCTTTCTTAATAGAAATATCACTAATTCACTCATTGAACTGACTCATAGCTGGCCCTCCAGTGGGTTTTTGGAGGTTGTTAATTCCACTCTGGAAAGCAATTTGGTTTTTCCAGAAACAGCTGAACATATGACCCACCTATTCCACTTATAGGAATATACCCCAAGAAAACCAGAATTGAGACATGAATGGAGATAATGTACACCTTTGTTTATAGTAGCATCATTCACAATAGCAAGAAAATTGAAATAGCCAAATCAACAAATGAATGGATAGAAAAATTATGGTATATTCACACAATGAAATATTAAGCAGCACTAAGAAACAAAACAAAAGTTTCATAGAACACTATACAACATGGGAGAGTCTAGAAAGCACTATGCTGAACAAACTAACTCAGTCTCATAAGAACAAATACTGCATAGGACCATTATTGTAAAAACAGAAGGATAACTAGTAAGACATGTGTAAGTATCCAAAAAGGAAATATAAAGTGGGTGGAAAATGGAGAATCGAGGCATTTCCTAGGATAGCAAAGTGTGGTGGGCAGATAGGTGTAAAGGAATAGGAAAAATTCAATGGGGACTTGAAAAGATGGGGTAATAATAGGTATAGATCAATAGTAATTACTTTTATAAAATATATATGAATGATTTAT
>NW_006399776.1:21109651-21110914 GCF_000299155.1 Elephantulus edwardii
CAAACAGATTCCTCCTGGAGAGGGTTAAACCGGGTGGCTCCTTGGAGGCAAGGATTCTGAGGCTCCATTTAACATACTTTGGACATGCTGCGAGGAGAAACTGGCCCTTGGAGAAGGACATCATGCATGGGAGGGTGGAGGGACAGCACAGGAAGGGAAGGCCCTCTATGAGGTAGATTGATTCAGTGACTGGGATAATCGGGATGGGAGTGCCAGAGACAGTGCGATTGTCATAGGACAGAGCAGAGTTTAGGGTTGTTGTACATAGGGTCACTATGAGTCACAAGCGACTCGACAGCACATAATAACAACAAGAACAACATATGAATGATTATATGAAACATAAAGGAAAGATTGTATAAAACATGATGTACATAAATTAAACACAATGTATATGCATTATTTATGCAAACCAATAAAGCCAAACAAATATGAGAAGTTCTACCCCCACAATATTGAGACATTTTGCACTTGGAAAGTCTGCAGTTAAGGACCTCTCCAAATTATTGAGGAGTAATGATGTCAGCTTGAGATCAGTTTCAAGCGACGGTCTTTCCTATCACTGGCTATGCATCTGAGAATTGGACAATGAATAAGGTTGACAGAAGAAAAAGTCATATCTTTGAGCTGTGATTTTGAAGAAGAGCACTGAATATCCATTCCATGGATGGCCAATAGAACAGATAGGTCTTGGAGAGGGTGCAGCCGGAGTGCTCTTTGGAGGCAAGGATGATGAGGCTTTGCCTCACACACTTTGGGCATGTTATTGCTGTTGTTGTTAAGTACCTGTGACCAGTAGCAACCCTGTGAACTAAAGACTTGGACACCTGTATAACTTTCGTTTTTTCTTCAGGTTCATAGGGTTTCCAGAGGCAAGCTATTACAGGAGTGGATGCCACTCCTTCGTACAAGCTTGTTTCAATTGAGGAGTTCCACCAAACACTGTCCACCATGGGTAACCATTCTCACATATGACTCATCTATGTCACAGTGTTTGGCTTCACAGCAACCACGAGTTACCTCTGTACAGCAAGTGGACACACCAGGGTTATATGACCTAGAAGAATGTTTCACCAAAAACAATTAATAATTACATTAAAAACAATTAAAGGGCCATATAGGATTTTAAGCTACTGCCTGGAGCAGCCTCTGCAGCTCCACCTTTACTTAACCTTACTCTAAGGGTCAGAGCCGCCTACCCACTTTTGAAGGGCAAAAAGAACAGTAACTCAGTGAAAGGGACCCCAGAAACTTCCCTTGCCT
>NW_006399776.1:21112337-21126206 GCF_000299155.1 Elephantulus edwardii
ATGCATAACAAGTGATTGTGAAGACCATGGCCTGTATCAAACACACCTTAGTCTCCAGAGAGACACTATTGCTCTTCAGTACTTTGGAGAGGTCCCTAACAGCAGACTTTCCCATGGCAGTGCACCTTTTAATCTCCTGGCTACTGGTGCCAAGAATGTTGACTGTGGAGCCAATTGGATAGTTATTCTGTTATACCAACAGGAGATGTGGGGGTATTGGCTGGAGAAACAGCAACAGAAAGAGTTTTCAGGATGTATGATTATTAACTCTATGTTGTTTCCACAGTTTATTACATATAATATTTCAAAATAAATGCCTTTCCCATTCAGTTCCATAATTGGATGCAATTGCTGAACAGAGAAGTCAATACTCAGACTTCTATGTAATACAATATTTTCTTCATGTTTATTTACATGTTTATTTCTTTTTGTTAGAAATAATTACAACAATAAATATACATGAAGAAAATGATAAGGTGGTTATTACAAAAGATGTTTGGGTTGGGTTAGACTCCCAGCCAGTGAACACAGAAGTTTGAAATGACACACATACAGCAACTTGCTATACCAGAAATGTCCCATTTCCTGTTCTGAGGCAGCAGGGGCACACAACATAGTAATTCTTTCCTCATCCTCTAAAAGATCTCACCTGACAGAACAAAGCCCTGAAATTGAAAGTCAAGATATTTTCCATCAGGAGGAAGAGTTCCAACATGTTGCGTTCCAACTTTCTGAAAGTGGTCATGACTTTAATGTGCCCAGGTAGGAATGATCCCAGTGGGAATTGTTTTGAACTAGCTGTTCTGTGAATTGTAGTGGACTTGAGGGCACTTGGCAATAACAATAACAAATGATCAAAATATTGAGGACGCAATCCAAGTCTTAATGGGCACTGTAAGTCTAAAAACAGAATCCTTTAAATCTTCTGATCTTTTTTCATTCCCTTTACAGGATTCAACATTGCCCAAAAGGTAACTCAAGATCAACCTGCAGTGATGGCGCAGGAGAAAGAAGCTGTGACTCTGCACTGCACATATGATACAAATGAAGTACGTTTTGCTCTACTATGGTACAAGCAGCCCAGCAGTGGACAAATGATTTTCCTTGTTCGTCAGGAGTCTTACAACGAGCAAAACGCAACAGAAAGCCGCTACTCACTGAACTTCCAAAAAGCAGCTAAATCCATTGATCTTGTCATCTCAGCTTCACAGCTGGAAGACTCAGCAATGTATTTCTGTGCACTGAGAGGAGACACAGTGAGAGAGGAGAGTTAGAGGAAGGCGCACAAAATCCTAGGGCTCTGCTTAAGAAATCCACCTGCAGGGGCTTCTTGCAGAATCCTCAGTACAGACAGGAAGTGGCAAGGACTGTGACAGCTCAAGTGTGGGATTGATTGGAAGGAAGCTCAACATTCTAAGAAACATCTGACTAGGTTTTAGAATGCGTCCAGAATTATTATCCATCAAAATTATCTCCATCCCTGAACCTTTAGCTTGAAGTTGAAGTCAAAGATATAACATTTTATTTAAGATTGAAGAGAAAATACAGCCACAACAATTTATTATTTGGTGATGACAATAGACTAGAAGAATTGGGGAATGATATTCAGAGTTATGGGTAAACATAAAAATGAGAGAGTGACAATTCTAGCAGCTGAAGTTATTAATCTATAGATATTTGGTAGTTGTGTGGGGAAAATTCCAAATCCCCAATTATGGATAAAAATTATTATGGTTTTCCTAATGTCTTTGGAGTAATTTCTTATATAGAAGAGAAATGAGAGATGGATTTTGTAATTTGCCTGCCATGAAATACAGAAGGGTGTGGATGTCTAAGAAGAAAAACCTTTGTCTTTAATTGCAGATGTCTTGGTATGTTTGGAAATACTGACGTGTTTCTTTTGCCTTATTTTTTTTTATTGTAGATAGATATTCAAATTGCATAAGTGTGTTGTCCAATAAGTGGTATTTCTTTTTCACCTTTTGAGAAGAGTCCTTGAGCATAAAAATAAGAGTGGTATGTATAGTTCAGTGACTCTGAAACTATGTAGATATGTCATTGTCCAGATGACAGAAACAGCATTATCCTTGTCCATATACTTTTCCTTTTTCATGTATGCCCTTTATTTACTATTTTAATTCATTGTCTTTCACTTTTTTTTTGAAGTCTCCTCTAGGTTTTAATAAAGTAGTAAAGACCATAACTACATACACAAAATAAATATTAGTTTATGTCATAGTAAATTTCAAGTGACTTAAAAGAGTATGCACTAAAAAAGCAATCTCAGATTTTGCTTAAACATGGAATTTTGAACATAAATATTTATCTCTGCTCTTTGTGCAGCTCCAGTAAAACAACACTCAAGATATTTAAGAAGGCAAAACTAAAAAAAAAAACAAAAACAAACCCACAAAAAACCAACTACAACAAAGAAACCAAACCAAACCAAACACAAAAAAACCTAAAAAGGAAAAAAAAATATACATAGACAACTGAAGCAAAATTTATTTTAAAAGGGAATAAAAAGATACTAAAGTGTTGACAGAAATCTTGAAGTTGGAACCAGCGCCTTTATTGGGGAAGTTCAAAAGGAAACATTACAATTCATGCTGTACCATTCTTGCAGAGATGCAAAACAGGAAGCAACAATTATCTGAATATTGAATAAAATCATTCTGTGAAGAGGCTAGTGATTGGGACCAAATAGGAGAATCCTCATAAAATGAATATTTTCATAATGTTAAATTTATGAGTCAATTCATACTCTTTATTTTGAATTGAATTAAGGATTGGTGAGGAGGCATTTCTGAAAGTCAAACCAGTGCTCCTAAGATTTGTCTCTGTTCTTATCAGATATCATTGAGTCAAGTACTATTCATAACAATCTTATGAACAACAGATCTGAACACTGTCCTATCCTGTGCCATCCTCATCATCTCTGACAAAGTCGATCCCATTCCTGTAGTCACCGTATTAATTCATCTCATTGAGGGTCTTCCTCTCTTTCACTGATCATCCACTTTTCTAAGCATGATGTCCCTCACTGCTAGCACTGTGCCCAAAATATGTAAGATGAAGTTTTGTCATCTTTGCCTCCAAGAAGCATTCTAGAAAAGTTTTTGTAACTATAGACACACAAGAACAAGGAGCTGTACTAATGACATTTGAGATTATGGAGAAACTTATAACAAAAGTGTGAAAGTCCTGATTGGCTAATTTCTGTTTTCTGGGGGAGTCAATTGATTGGCCTGAATTTTGGTCCCTGGGAAGGCTATCAACTTACAAGAAATAAAAACGAAGATTTTGGGGTGCTATTGTGCAGTGGTTTGCTATTGGCTGCTAACCAATAGGTTAATGGTTCAAACCCACTAGCCACTTGGCAAGAGAAAGATGTGGCAGTCTTTTCATAAAGATGACAGCCTTGGAAACCTTATGGGGCAATTCTACCCTCTTCTGTAAGGTCACTGCTAATTGTATCCTCTTGTGTCAGGTGGCCCAAGTCACCAGCCTTTTTAAAAAATTTTAATAATTTTGGTTTTGTTTTGCATTATTCTCTCATTCTAACCATGATCATCTATTGTGCCCTGGTCAGATTGTGCAGTTTTTTTCTGGACCCTATCTAGTTCTGGTAAACATAATACTCAATACTTCTAATTATTAACAAATTCTTCAATGTCAGATGACATCATAATAAGTCAAAGACATAATCATGATAGTACTGACTCTTTTGATAAAATAAATGAGGGGCGATAATAACCATCTTTATAAGTTATTTTCCGACTCTTCCAAGTTTGACCCTTTCTCCTATCTCTGATATCACATAACTTTATATTCCCAGTAGGCTCCTATTCATCTTATTTTATTATGTGTATGTTTATCTTTCACAGTAGTCTGTAAATTAGTGCCTAATTCATTTCATATTTTAAGTTCTAACAAATTACTAACAGTAAAACTTCAATAAATGTTTCTGGATTTACTTGAAGTAAATTTGGGAAATCAACTCAACAGCACAAAAGAAGAATTGCCAAATTATTTATAGATTTGGTTTATTTTTTTTTAACTACCTTATACTGCAGTTGTTTTTACCTCTCTGACCATCTGCATTTTCTTGAACAGCATGGAATGAGTTGGGGTGGAGTCAGTAGACGTTCTCTTGTTTTAGTCCATTAGGGGGCACTCTAGGTTTTGCCAGACATACTGTTTCTTTCTGATCATGCCAGAAAATGGAGAGCAGAGAGATGTGAACAAGTTAAATTATACGAAAGGTCAAAACAACTAGGAGATATCATCTCACCCCAGTAAGACTAGCAAAATTTAACAGAACAGCAAGCAACAAATGCTGGCGAGGCTGTGGAGAAACTGGAACCCTTATTCACTGTTGGTGGGAGTGTAAAATGGTACAACCACTGTGGAAGGTGATATGGCGCTTTCTCAAAAAGTTGCAAATAGAGATACCATTTGACTCAGCAATTCCACTACTGGGAATATACCCCAAAGAGACTATAACTCACACCCAAGCACATATATGCACACCCATGTTCATCACGGCTTTGTTCACAATAGAAAGGAGTTGGAAACAACCTAAGTGCCCATCAACAAACGAATGGATAGAGAAGTTGTGGTATATTCACACAATGGAATACTATGCTGCATTGAAAAATAAGAAACTCATGCAGTATTATTCAAAATGGGTGACTCTGGAGGACATTATGCTGCATGAAGTATCTATCTCAGTCACAAAAGGACAAATACTGCATGGTGCCACTGTTGTAGAAAGTGACAGACATCAGGGTTGGGGTAAGACTGAGAAAAACTGGATAGATTATGTATACTGAATTGAAATAGATGAGGGAGAGAACAGTTTACAAGTGATATATGATAGCACATTATGGTTATCACAGGAATCCAGAATTAAGGTTGCATAGCGGAGTGCATGGGGGCCAGGTAAGGGGTGGGAGGGATTGTGTACCAACAAAGAAGTTTATCTTTTGCTTTTTAAAGAGAGGAGTGAACTGGGGGGGGGGTAAAGAAAAAAGTGCAACAATGAATGAATGAAAAATCCAAAATCTCTGTAAATGTTCATTAAAATTAATTTTAAAAAAGTAAAAAAAAATTATACGAAAGGATGAATGGTACTTGTGAACAGTTTATCCTAGATTTTCAATTCTGCCATTCTATATAAGACTCAAACTCACTGCTATTGAATTGAATAGGAAATCTGCAGGGCATTGTGAGCATGACAGCTCAGTGGAAAACCTTGCTTGCTTTCATGTTAAAAAGATTTTTTTCTGACTACAGTTCCAAAAATCCACTTACCAAAAATTATTTCAATACTTTTGATTACTTACTTTTCCTATATTTCCTCTGATGTATAGAAGATATAAGACTAGAAAGGTATAAAAAGGAAAAAAAGTCATAAATGAAGGAAATATTTTTAATTTGAGCATGAAAATGTGACTTTATCAGAGTCATTGATATGCACCAGCAGGATATTTGGGAAAAGTGTTTGGTAAAAGGAAAGCTTTTAGTGGAATGAAGTCAGCATGGGCTACATACACATATCTTATTTTCCTTTCATCAGCCAAAATCTTTTTGGAAACATTTTGCATGTAGGTGATGACTGTCTGTCCTGAGTCTTTAGAACTCTTCTGATTTTAAGAATTTGCATTTATTCCTTCACTCTCTAATATATGCTGCCAAATAGTTTTCTTTTGTTGAGAGGTTTTATATAGTTCAAATTTTCAGTCAAATTACACAATTTGGAAAATGAGGTCATTCTTGTAACTCCTACCAATACCTTGATTCTTCTGGGAAAATCACCCTTTATTTCTTTTCCCTCTAACATGCATCCCAAAACTTGTCTTGCATTAAGTATTTCCAGTGGAAAAAGAAATCCTTGCGTCTTCATAAATGAGAAAATTTTTCTCCTACCTCCCTACGCTATTTACGCTCATTATCAGAGAGCGATGACTATGCATTCCTCACTGTGGGCTGAGCTTCCTGTTAAGCTCAGTGCTGGAGCTCAGATGTGATAGGTGCTTGCTTTGTGAGGCTGGTGGAACTTACTGTCTGCAAGAGCATAATTTGTTTTGACCTCAAGACTTGACACTGTAGTGTAGGGCAAAGACATCCCCCACCCCCATCAGCTGAGCAAGAAGTCATGAAGAGGCAATTGGAAGTTCTCCTGGGAATACTGTGGGTCCAAGTTTTCTGTGAGTTGGGACCACCCCAGACAGGTGGCCGTGGAGAGCTCATACCAAGCTTCTGGCCCACTCTACATCCTTATCTGTATTTTTTAGATATTTTTACAATTTGGAAACGGCATCAGTTTTTCTCCAGTGAAATAAGTATGCTGTATTGTGTTCTGTTTTATCTCTCTAAGCAGGGGTGAGAGGAATAAAGGTGGAGCAGAATCCTTCAGCTGCGAATCTTCAGGAAGGAGCCAGTTCTACTCTGAGGTGCAATTATTCTACTACCGTGAACAACGTGCAGTGGTTCCGACATAATCCTGGAGAAGGTCTCATCAGTCTTATTTTCATAGCTTCAGGCATGAAGCAGAATGGAAGGTTATACTTCACTATTCATTCTAAGGAATTGTATAGTACCCTCCACATCACAGGCTCTCGAGTGGAAGACTCAGCTACCTACTTTTGTGCAGTGATGGAGACACAGTGCTTCTGGCTAATCTGCAGGCTGCACCCAAACTGCAGCTGCAGGCACATCCTTACAGGGAGCAGGCATGCCACCCCCACAAGTAGCATTTGCACAACTTTCATGTTATAGCACTTCTATCTCTGCTCTAATTTTACTTTTTAAAACTGTCATTTCACTCTGGTTTTTGCGTTAACCTCTGTGTTAGCCTTTGTGTTAGCCTCCATGGTGGTTTGGATCCAGTGATTTCACAGGAGAAAGATAGGCAATATCCTTTCTTGTAATTTACAGCATTGAAAACACAGTGGAGGGTTAGGTATAAGTTGGTTCAAACGTAATGGAAATGAGTTTTATTTTCAGGGATCTCCTAGCAGAAAAGTCCATGGAAAGTTCTAATATAGAACCATAGCAGGAATTGAGAAATAGGTCAATTTTTGCTACAATTTAAAATTAAAATTGCATTGTTAAAAGCTGTGGCAAAAAAGCATATAATTCATATATAAATTGCTGCATTTATAAATGAAAAATTAACACTGTTGCCAAGTTATTCTAACTCATAGTTATGCTATAGGAGAAAAGAGAATTTTCCCACAGAGCTTCCCAGGCTGTAAGTCCTATAGAAGTAAATTGCTTCATCTTTCTTCCTATGAAAGGCTAATGGATTTTTGGTCAACATTTCAGCTTTTAAACCACTGTACCAGCAGGTTTTCTCTGTGATGAAAAGAAATACAAAATAAAGTCTGGTTAAGAAATAGAAAGAAAAGATGACTTCATTTCTCAATTGACTGCACATAAAACTTTACAAGAAGAGGGAAAAGATCACGAGTCATGCTTATTTAATTCTATATGAAAGCGTTTCATTTCTGGAATTCAGAACAAATATAAAAAATACTTAATAATGCTTGCTGTCAGATATTATGGCTAACTAGATACTAACTAGATACCTTATCTGCTTGAGTACAGACAATACCCTGCCAATAGGTGTGATGGTTAAGTTCATGTACCAACATGACTACCTTTGATGCTCTGGTTTGGCAGCTATTACAGAGCCGTACCTTTGATGAGATTGGATATAATAATTCCTTTGATGAAGTCTGATACAAAAGAATTATTACTTGATGAAACTTTATATCATTTAAGATCTGTGAAAGGGAATGGAAAGTGGGCATTGCAAAAGTAACCATTAAACTCAAAGTTTAAATCTCATGTGGATCCATTATAATGCAGACTGAATCTCATCCTCACCAAAATTTGTATTTCAAGATGAATGTGCTGTAAAAATTGAGTTATTGTTGTTTGTATCTTCCCATGATTCCAACTTACTGCTACACTAAGAGGAGAGTACAACTATCCCATAGAGATTCCAGGGCTGTGATCTTTAAGAATGAAGCTCGCCACAGATCTCACAGAGCAGCTGGCAGGTTCTAATCTTGTGCCTTTCTTGGGTCTTTTTTTCATATAACTTCACTATTACTCCACCAGAGTTCCTTTGCTGCTGTGTAGGTTCCTGAGAAAATAAGATGAGGACAAGTGAGCAGATTCTAGTGGAAATAGGAGCTGATGTAGAGGCTCAGACTTAGTGCTTGAGTGTTACTTTCTTGATATTTTTTCTGGTTTTGCCATTGACCTTGTGTTTTGTAAGTGAAGTCTAATCAGATAATAGAGCATGTGTGTGAGCAGATGTGATACCCAGGGTACTAGTCCTCCAACATACACAGGCTCAGCTTGTAGGCAGAGGGCAACATTGGTATTGAAAAAAAATGTTACAGAAGAAAACGTGCATGAATGGTTGAATAAAAAAATTAATTTCCTTTTAAAGTCTTCATTGAAATCATAGGAAAAATATATTGTAAAAAGGTATGACAGTGAATTTTGTTGGAAAATGATTTCAAAATAAAAGCTGATACGCAGACATTACATACAGCATGTTGTTGCTGTTAGGTGTCACCCAGTAAGTACGACTCTTAGTGACTGTATGAACAACAGATCTGAACTTGTCCTATCCTGTATGAGACTAATTATTTCTGACATACTTGAAGCATTGCTGCAGTTACATTGTCATTCCATCTCATTAAAGTATAAAACCTGAAACTAAAAATATTTTTAGAGAACAAAAAGAGGTCCTAATATTTCATAAATATACCAGGCCACAACTAAATAGTGATCAAACAGCAGGAAAAAAATCTAGATGATTGAGAGTGCCTAAAAATTAAAGAAAAAAAATTATGACCACTAAAAGAGTGAAAAAGATAACCTACAGATTGGATGTTGTTATGTGCTGTCAAGTTGCCTGTAACTCATAGCAACCCTATGTACAACAACCCTAAACCTTGCTCTATCCCTTGCCAATCTTATTGTCTCTGACACACCTATTTCCATTACTCCAGTGACTGAATCAACCCATCTCACGGAGGGTCTTCCTCTCACGGAGGGTCTTCCTCTCACGGAGGGTCTTCCTCTCCTGCGCAGTTCCTCCACCCTCAAAAGCATGGCCTCCCTCTCCAAGGACTGGTCCCTCTTTGCAACATGCTCAGAGTATGTCAGATGAAGCTTCAGAATCCTTGCCTCCAAGGAGCAGCCTGGCTCCACCCTCTAGGACAAACTTGGATGGAATACATCAAAACCTTAGTACGAAAAAAAGACAAACACCCAATTAAAATGAGAAAAGATAGACCTTTTTCTTTCTGCAATCCATGAGATATTCAGTATTTTTTTTTTCCAACACCATAATTTGGAGGCATTGATTATTCTTCTGTCATCTTTATTCATTGTTCCACCTTCAGGTATCTCAGAAACATTGAAAATACCATGGTTTGCATCAGGTGCACATTAGTCTTAAACTGAAGTCTTTGTTCTTTAGCAATTTGAATAGATCCTTGACAGCATATTTTTTCCAAATCAACACATCTTCTGATTTCTTGACAGCTACGACTGTGAGTATGTATAATGGATCCAAGTAAAATGTTGTTCCTTAGAAGAAAAGAAGAGCCCTCTTGTCCTGTGCATTTATAACCTTTGAAAAACTGCTGGAACGTCAGTTTTGAGTCAGTTATAAGTCAATGGAAGTGAGATAGAGAGACTACCCTGAATATTGATTATGAATCCAAGTAAAATGAAAACATTGACAAATTAAATATTTTCTCTGTGCATCATGATATTTTCTATTCATCTTTTGTGTTCAGTGGTGAGAAACAATGTTTTCTATTGTTTTCAGTGGGGAGGAATTTTGTTTTTTTAAAAATTTAGATGTAATCCATATTTAAGGCTGTAGAGAAATCCATCTCTCTATATTAGACCAGAAATAACAAATTCTATATCAGTCAGAATCGACTCATAGTTCACTTTACACTGGGATTTTCAAAGACTCTGAATCACAGAGGAGGAGATTGCCCATCTGTCTTCCCCAGAGGCTCTGGTGGATTTGAACCACCAGAGAAATTCTGCCTTTGGGTTAGCAGTGCAATTCCAAATGGACTATGCCCCGAGAGTTCCTATTAGCAATAATTATTGTTGTTGTTGTTGTGTGCTGTTGAGTCAGAACGGACCCATAACTAACCCTTCAACAGGTTTTCAGAGGCATTAAATTACACAGGAGGAGATTGCCCATCCTTCTCCCATGGAACAGCTGGTGGATTAGAACCATGTACCTTTGGGATTGCAATGCAAATTCTTATCCCTAGGCCAATAGCAAAGTTTTAAAAAAAGAAAATAAATTCCAAACCATAGCATCTTGAGGAGAAAAGAACACTATTTTCATGTGGCATTTATTTTAAAAGAAAAACTTATTAAAATGGATTATAACTTTAGAATTACTTCTATTTGAACAGGATTGAGTAGCTTCTATTTTATACAGGGTCCCTGTGAGTTGGAGCTTACATCAAATAACCATCACAACATATATATCTATATTTAAAATTAAATTGAGAGAACTGACTTATATGAAGGGTTAAATTGTATTAGAAAAATTGTTCATTAGAAGAAAACTGCACTAGACTGTCTAAAATTTATTATTTCAAAATGTTGTTGTATGTACTATTGAGTTGGACCCAACCCATAGCTGACTCTCCAGTGGGCTTTCAGGGGCAGTAAATCATACAGGCTGAGATGATCCATCTTTCTCTTATAGAGCAGCTTGTGGATTTTAACTACATAGCTTTGTTTTGGCAATACAATTCCTTACTAAGGCATCTATGTTACATACCATGATGATACAACCTTGCCTGCTGCAACTGAGGAGGACCTGAATTGCCTTCTGCAGGAGGTCAAGAATTGTATGTAATCTTCAATATAGATTGAAGCTCAACATCAAGAAGACAAAGAATTTTACCACTGGGGCAATAATTTTGTTAACAGTCAAAGCTTGCTCAGCACCAAAATCTACATTGTTGACATCAGCAGTTAGAAAACCAAAATACCAATGAATGGCATGAGGTAGATCTGTTGTCAGGGACCTTTCCAGAGTACTGAGAAGCAATGATGTCAGTCTAGAGACTAAGGTATGCCTGATTCAGGCTAGGATCTTTGCAATTACCTGCTATGCCTCAGAGCTGGACAATGGCTAAGTATGATGAAGAAGAATTCATGCCTTTGAGTTGCGGTGCTGGAGAAGAGTCTTGAACATACCACGGACTGCCAAGAAAACAAATAGGTCTGTCTTGGAGAGGGTGAAAGCAAGTTTCTCCTGGGAGGATAGGATTTTGAAACTCCATCTCACATACCTTGGTCATGTGGCCAGGAGGGATCAATCCTTGGGGAAGGACATCATGCTTGGAAGGGTGGAGGTACAGCACAGGAGAGGAAGACCTGGGATAAGATGGATTGATATAATAACTAGGGCAATGGAAATAGGTGTGTCTGAGTCAGTGGACTGGTTCAGGACAGGGTAGGCTTCAGAGCTGTTGTACATAGGGTTACTATGGGTCACAGGCAACTCAATAGCACATAACAACAACAACAACAAGAAGCCACCAGAATGTTCTTAACTCAAAATAGTTCATCGGAAATTTATATTAAAGTTATCACAATCTAGAAATTATCTTAAAAGCTAAATATATGACTGTTGTATCAGCAGATATATCTTCTTCAAAATAAAAAAACACAAATATTGAGTTTCAGATCAGGCATTTACAAAAAACAATCAATAGCAGCTTCAGTTAAACAGATTGAAAATGAAGTAGCTAAAAGTACAAATTTTTATAACAATTTCTTTTCAGTAAACTAAGCCATAAAATCTTCTTAGTAACTATCTAGCATATTAATAATCCATTATTGTTGTGTATCATGGAGTCATAACTGACCCCTGTTGACCCTCCAGCAAATTTTCAGAGGCAGTAACTTTACATGGGAGGAGATTATACATCTTTCTCTTTTGGATTTTAACTGCATACCTTTGTGTTAGCAGTGCAATTCCTTACCAATAAACCACTAGGGCTTCTTAATGCATTATTTGTTGTTGTTATACATAAAATGAACTCTTTTTTTGTTCTTGCATCATTACCATCTAGTCAGTTCTGACTCATATTTTTAACAGGTGGTCTGGCCAGTTTATTTGAAATGGTAAGATCATGGGCAAGGCCAATGAAAAAAGGAAAAAGCAGGATAAGCAGAACCCAGGATAATATGCCTTTGAAATACTAAGAGGATTTCATTGTTTTTGGGTTTTTGGGATTTTTTTAGGCTTCCATTTTGATCTTTAACTTACATGGTCCTATGAGAAAGAGGCTTTCCCCATTCCTCTACTCTATGACAGCTACAACAAAATCATAAATTTGGTGGAGGAGAAAAGGTATGGTTCCTTTGTTAAAGAGAGTGAATAGCGGTGTTTTTCTGAATTCACATTTGTAAATTCATGAGTAAATATCAAGGAACAAATACTGATAGCATTGACCTCTTTTGAACTCATGAACAAAAACTAACCAGTATGCAGAGAAAGAACTCTTTATTCATTTCATTTTCTGTACGTGTAATCTCCGATCTAAGACTTAATTTGTGTGACTGCCAAGAAAACAAATATGTCTGTCTTGGAGCCTTTCCTTGGAAGCTAGGATTCTGAAGCTCTGTCTCACATACTTTGGGCATGTGGTGAGGAGAGACTGGTCCTGGGAGAAGGACAGCATGCTTGGAAGGATGGAGGGACAGCATAGGAGAGGAAGACATTGGATGCAATGGATTGCTTCAGCAATTGGGACAATCGGGCTTGGTGTGCAGAACTCAGTGAAACTGGCTCAGGACAGGGCAGGCTGTGGGTCTCAGGTGACTTGGCAGCACACAACAACAACAACAACAACAACAACATTGCTGTATTTATTATGCATTTGAGTCCCTGGTGGTTGGGCGTGGTTGAGTCAAAACCAACTCATAGTTGATCCTCCAGCAGGTTTTCATAGGCAATAAATCACACGTGGGAAGACTGACCATGTTTCTCCCTTGGAACACGCAGCTAGTGTATTCCAATGACATGTATTTGAGATTGTAGCACAGCTTTTTACTACTAGGCCACCAAAGTCCCTGGCAGGCATAGGGAAATAGAGAGGCATTTAAACATTTGGTTCAGCAGTTGGGGATGTGATCTCAAGATGGTAGTACACCTCTTCTGAAGGCTCATTTCAGTAGCTTCTGAATGAACAGCCTCACTGTCATTTTGTTTCTTACTGGCTGGCCAGTCAATGTGAAAAAAAACACTGCAATTATTACAAAAAGAAAAGGACAACCCAATATCAGAAGTAACTCTCTTGGTTTAAGATTGCAGATCTACAGTTGATATTAATTATGGGGAACAATGATGACATCTTTACATTGTTCATGTTAATCTGGTTACAGCTGGATTGTGAGTTAAGGCTTTGGGGAAGGGCAATGCATGAGGTGGACACTGATTTTATTCATGTTTCCTGTAATTACTGTGACTCATATTGGCCCTTTGTACAACAGACCCTATGTACAACAACTCTGAACTCTGGGCTCTATCTTGAGCCAATCTTATTGTCTCTGACACACCTACCTCCATTATCCCAATAATTACTGTAGAAAAATTCACTACTCTATGACCTGCATGGTTTAAAATTGGGAAGGGCGTATGCCAGGGATGCATCCTATCTCCATACCTTTTCAACCTATATGCAGAACAGATTATTCGGGAGGCTGGGTTCTATGAGGAGAAATGTGGGGTCAAGATTGGTGGACGATTTATCAACAATCTGTGTTATGCGGATGACACAACCC
>NW_006399776.1:21132534-21133863 GCF_000299155.1 Elephantulus edwardii
TCCTGGATCATTTAACATTCTGCCTAAAGCATCCTTGATTGTAGAAACTCGAGGTTTGAACTTGTTCTTCAGTTCCTTGACCTTAAGAAATGCTGAATGAGTTTGGCCCTTTTGATTTTAAGACTCTAGCTCCTCGCACATTTCATTGTAATATTTTGCTTTGTCATTCCGTGCTGTATTACGCATCACAAGAAAGATTAAGAGTTTGTGAAATGCTGCATAACATGGATAAATCATAAAACAAATTATAATGGGTGATATAAGTTAATAATAAAAATGGTCTATGGTATAGTTATTGTTATGTGCCATTGAGTGGCCTGAGACTCATAGTGACCCTGTGTACAATAGCTCTAAACCCTGCCATATCCTGAGCCAATCTCACTGACTCTGGCACATCTACTCACATTACCCCAGTAACTGTGGTCAATCTCATCCAGGGGTCTTTACTTCTTTTGATGTCCCTCTACCCTTCCTAGCCTGATGTCCTTCTCCAAGGACTGGTCTCTCCTGCCAACATGCCCGAAGTATGTGAGATGGAGCTTAAAAATCCTTGCCTCCAAGGAGCATTTTGGTTTCACTCTCTCCTTGACAACTCTGTTTGCTCTGTTTTGTATGTTCAATATCCTTCTCCAGGACCACAGATCAAAAGCACTGATTCTCCTGCTATCATCTGTAGTCATTGTCCAGCTTTCTGGTCCATAGCAAGTAATTATGAAGACCATGACCTTGATCAGGCACATCTTAGTCTCTAGACCAACACCGTTGCTCTTTAGCACTATGGTGAGGTCCCTGATAGCTGATTTTCCTAATGCAATTAATCTTTTGATTTCCTGACTGTAATCATAAAAAAGCTAAGGAGAGATTTATATTTAGATAAAAGCCATCTTGGAAGTTTAATATGGATGAAAAGAGAGAGACAGGGGAGTGAAAATTAATGGAAAGGTAAGTTGATTAAAGGAAAAAGGAAAATATATTAAGGGGTAGATTAGATATTATAGTAAATTAATCACATTAGTCAATGCTAATTAATGTTGGAAATAAAGTAGTCTATGAATGATTGTGTGAAAAATCAGTGTAATTTATAAACCTTTACTCAAATGAAAAATAAAATGATTCTATTTTAAGGTCTGAAGAGCCTCAGGTTCTGGATGGAGAAACACCACACAGAGATGTGAAGACAAGTGATTAGTACTTTTATGTCTTTTCCATTCTTTATATAAAGTATTTTTAAATAATGTCTCCTAAAAGCTACAACCAGGAGAAGATAACATAGATGAATGGGACCTTCTAAGACTCAAATCCCTATGCACATCCAAAAACTTCTCCAGT
>NW_006399776.1:21133963-21138683 GCF_000299155.1 Elephantulus edwardii
TGGGATAATTGGGATGGGAGTGTCAGAGACAGTGCAATTGGCACAAGACAGAGCGGAGTGTAGGGCTGTTGTACATAGGGTCGCTATGAGTCGCGGGCGACTTGAGGGCACATAACAACAACAATAACATGACCTGTTAAGGGAAGATTCTCAATTAGATGGCTTCAACAGTGGGCTCAAGTATGTGAGAAATGTTGAGAATGACACAGGAAAGGACAGGATCCAGATCAATCAAAGGTCACCATGAGCTGTACTCACCTTGAGGGTACTCAACAGCAGCAGCAGCAACAACAACAACAACATGAACTGACAAGCCTTTGCTTTGTCTTTTTCTTCCTGCATAGAGTTATGCCAAGGACAGGGAATCAGCTCAGTTATCAAGTGTACTTGCTCATACAATCACACATCCTATTTTCCTTGGTGTAAGCAAGAACCTGAAAAAAGTTCCCAATTTTTTATAACTATTTGCTCAAATGTGAACAAAAATGAAGAACAAGAACTCGTTATTCTGTTGGATAAGACAGCCAAACAAACAAGTCTCACTTACTATCCCAGCTGTCCAAGCCTGAGACTCAGCTGTTTACTTCTGTGCAGTAAGTACATTATGCTTCCTAAGAGACCATATCCTGTAAAGTTGCGAGTGCTCATCTCTTCTATGGCAGATCTTCTAATTCAGTGGTTGTCATATTTATCTGAAAGTACGAAGTTATATAAAGACTTATGACTGTGGCCTTGAGACAACTCATGCATAAAATAAACATATTATGTTTTAACCCACCCCAAATGGCTCTGTAGGACAATTTATATTCAGTCTTTAGAGCTTTGAGGGTTCCTCCCCCAATTTGGGATTGATTTAAATAAAAGCATTAGCTGACTAAATTCTCTAACATCTTTGAAAAATTTTCCCATTAATATTTATTTCCTATTATACCAAATAGGGAGCTCTGGTGGCCTAGTGGCAAGAAGCTGTGCTGCAATGGTGAAGGCATGTGGTTCGAGATCACCAGCTGCTCTGAGGAAGAAGGATGGGCAATCTCTTCCTGTGCAATTAACTGATTTCTGAAAATCTGTTGCAGAGACAGCTATGGATTGGTATACAACAATAAGAACACAACAATTGTGCCTAATTAAGTCACTCCTCCACGACATTCTTGTTTGTTATGTTGGCAGTTCATGAAATATTCAGTACCCTTTTTCAACACCATGATTCAAAAGCATTAAACATGACTATTTGGAATTTTTTAAAAACACAAACATTCTCCCCTCCTGCATAAAATTTTATTGTTTTATGCAAATCAATGGAAGGAATGAACTTGAATAAATAATTAATGATCTCATCCTTAGTAAGGGTTGTTGCCGTTATTCTTGTTGTTAGGAAGCATCAATTTAAATATGACTCATAGCAACCCTATGAACAACAGAGCTGAACCCTCTCTTATCCTGTGCCATTCTCACAGTCTCTTACACTCTCAAGCCCATTGCTGCAGTCACCATGTCGATCTACCTGGTTGAAGGTCTTTCTCTCCTTCATTGTCCCACTACCTTTTTAGCATGATGTTCTTCTCCACGTAATAAAACGTCTAGCAACATGACCAAAATTTGTGAGATGAAGCTTTATCATTTTTGCCTCCAAGGAACCCCCTGGCTGCACCCTCTCCAAGCTTCTTCTTTTTTTTCAAAATTAAATTTTATTAATTTAAATGAGCATTTACAGAGATTTTGGGTTTCCATTCATTCATTGTTGCACTATTTTCTCTACCCTCCCCCGCAGTTTGTTCCTCTTTCCCCCCCCTTGAAAGTCTGTTTTAATTGTCCCATTGCCACAGTGCTTGTCAAAGCCAGTTCTGATTAATCTCCTTTGTCAGTGTGTTGAGCTTGTTCTTTTGATAGTCTAGGGAATATTTAGCACTCTTCTCCAACATCACAGCTTGCATAAATTCTTCTTCCTTCATTCTTATTCATTGTCCAGCTTTTAGAAGCATAGAAAGTGATTGAAAATGTCATGGCCTGAATAAGGCACACCTGATAGGTGTCCATAATTTGGGGCAATGATTAGTGAAAAAGTTAAGCAACATCATTATCTCTATGGTATTCTGAAATTTTTAACTACTTTAAAACATAGTAGCCATCACAGTGTGTGTTTATCACTGTATGAACTTTTGGTAGAGAGAGCTCAGTTGACTTAATAAACAGAAAGTGATGCCACCAAGCCAAAGGTGGGTGATTTTAATCTGCGTCCTTCAGGTCTGCTTTTAATTGTTTTTAGTCAAACATTCTTCTAGGTGGTATAGCATTGGTCTGTTGATTTGCAGTACAGAGGTGACTCATGGTTGCTGTGATGTTGAGCACTATGACCCTGATGGGCCAAATGTGACATTGGTCACCCATGGGTCACCCATGGATTTTGGTGGAGCACCCTAATTAAAACAAGCTTGGAAGCAGGAGTGGCATCCACTTCTGAAATAGCTTGCCTCTGGAAACCCTATGAACCTGGAGAAACTAAGAAAGTTATACAAGTGTTCAGGCCTTTTGTTCATTGAGTCTCTATGAGTGGCCTATGACTTGAGGACATTTAACAACAACAGCAACAACAACACGGACTTTGGAGTTTTAGTTTCACATTCAGCTACTTGCACTTAATTGATTCCTTTTCATATGTTGAGTTTTAGAGTGGAGTCTTGAGTTTTTATTCTATAACCAGCCTTGCATTGCCTGTTTTCAGTTTTTAAGATGACTTATCAAAAAAAAAGCAAAATGAATTCATGACATGGTTTGTGAATGCATAAAACTCTGTTCTGAACACAAACATTTTATTCAATGGCAAAAGCACTAGAATTGAATAATAAGATGAGAAATAAAAATCGTTTCAAAATTTAGTCATCTGGAAGAAATATTTTGGGCAGTTTTAGATATCAGAGCACTGTGACTGTATTGTTGTTAAGTGCCATCGAGTCACAGGGGACTCACAGCGACCCTATGAAGGACAGTCGTGATGCTTGGGTGCCTTTCATCCTCTCTCCAGGTTCATAGGGCTTCTGGGGACAAGCTATTATGGAATTGGATGCTACTCCTCCTTTCAAGCTTGTTTTAATCTGGGAGCTCCACCCCACTCTCTGTCTGCATTGGGTAACCAACCATTAACACATTTGACACATTAGCGTCACAGTGTTCAGCCTCACAGCAACCGCAAGTGACCGCTGTAAGGCAACTTGCACACCAGGGCTATACGACCTAGAGGAATGTCTGGAGTAGTGTGTGACTGTACAGTATTGTTAAAATTAAGTGTTACCAGGTACGTGGTGACCTCTGTACAAAAACTAAATTTCTCCAGATCCTGCAGCATCCTCACAATCTCTGCTGTGCTTAAGTATACTATTGCAATTATTTTGTCAGTTTATCTCTCATTGAGAGTCTGATTCTCCTTCAATGACCTCCAACTTTTCCAAATTTAATGTGCTTTCCTAACGAATGACCCCTCTTGATGACATGCCTAAAGTATGTAACACAAAACCTCACAATCCTTGCTTCTGAAGAGCATCCTCACTGCATTTCTTCCAAGACAGATAGATGCTTGGTATTTTGGCAGTTGGTTCAATTCTCTTTATCAACACCATAATTCAAAGGCTTTTCTTTTTCTTCAGTTCCTTATTCATTGGTCAACTTTTTCCTGCAGGTGAAGCAACTAAAAATACCATGGCTTGAATAGGTGCATCTTAATATTTAAGTAGAAATCCTTGCTCTTTAGAACCTTAAAGAATTCCTTTAGAGATTTTCTCAGCTGATATCTTGCCTGCTACTTCCATGGATGATTATAATGAATCCAAGGAAAATGAAATAATTAGCAGTTTTAATATGCTCACTATTTTTCTTTGTTTTAATTGATTTTTTTATCATTAAAATACATTGCATTTTCACTATTTTTTGTGGTATTTCCCATTGGCCCAGTTGTGAGGATTTGTTTATGCTGAGATGTAATCCAGATTGACGGTTGTAAATATATATATTTTTTATTCAGTACATTTTTCAAGTCCTCTTCAGTTTCTTTCTAGATTGTATGTGTTATATATGACACTATAAAAATATCACAGCTATTTCATAGAAACATCATTTGATCCGAAAATACATATATTTAAAGAAATAAGAGCTGTGATACAAATCAATATATACACGCCTATGACCAATATCATCCCATGTCATTGCATATGAAAACTCCCTTGAGGGTCAGCTCTGAGTGAGTTCTAATTAGACAGAACACAACAACAAATATGTTTATTGCAGCATTATTTACAAAAGCAGAGCTGCAAATAACCCAACTTTCCATCAACGAATGAAAAGAAACTCTAGTACATTCACATAAGAGTATTGTTGTTGTTGTTATGTGCCGTCGAGTCGTCTGCGACTCATAGCGACTCTATGTACAACAGCCCTAAACCAGGCTCTATCCTGTGCCAATCTCATTGCCTCTGACACACCCATCCCGATTATACCAGTCACTGAATCAATCCACCTCATAGAGGGTCTTCCCCTCCTGCGGTGTCCCTCTACTCTACCCAGCACCATGTCCCTCTCTAAAGACATGTCTCTCCTTACAACATGTCCAAAGTATGTCAGACGAAGCCCCAGAATCTTTGCCTCCAAGGAGCAGCCTGGTTTAACCCTCTCTAGGATGAATCTGTTTGTTTTCTTGACAGTCCATGGTACATTCAATACTCTTCTCCAG
>NW_006399776.1:21142343-21161678 GCF_000299155.1 Elephantulus edwardii
GGAGGGTAGAGAGAATAGTGCAACAATGAATGAATGGAAACCCAAAATCTCTGTAAATATTTATGAAAATTAATAAAATATAGGGGAAAAAAAGAGAGAAGAGGTTACGGTGCTAGAAACACAGTAGGCAATGTCAGATGGATCTTGGCTGAAAGCAGAGAATACCAGAAAAAAAAAAAAAAGAAAGGACGAGCGGGGCCCTGTGCAGAGATGACATGCAAATTCATAGAGGTTTTGTGGGGTTTTTTTTCATTAAATTTACCACATGAAAAATGTTCTGTTATCATAATTTGAAAGTACAAATTTTTATCCTCAAGTTGAGGTTAAATTTAAGAGCCCTTGTAACTAGTATTTGCCTCTTCTTGGTTGAGTCTTTCATTAAAACATGCATTTTTGTTAAAAAAAAAAAAACAATGTCTCCTTTCAGTCTTTTCCATTCTTTATATAAAGTATTTTTAAATAATGTCTCCTTTCACTTAGTACCATCAAAGATGTATTGATTTAATAAGGAAGTTGGTTGAATCCTTACCTTTCATTTTAATATACAGTTTTATCCATGTTTATTTACAGATAGAATTGTCAATAAAATGAAAAGTTGATCAAAAAGGAATTTGGGTGGGGCTAGACTCTCAGCAAATACTATAAAAGCTATATTTGACACATAGCAACTTGCTATACCAGGAAAGCCCCATTTCCTGTTTCTGGGGCCACAGCAAAACATAACACAATAATTCTTAGCTCACTTTTTTGTGATCATCTGACACAACAGAAGTTGAAGATCAAGACCATCTTCCTCAGGAGAAAGAATTCTAGAATGCTGCTCTATATCTTGATGAAGGTGTTCATGGTTTTGCTGTGCCTAGGTAGGAATAGTTCCAGTGGGAATAGCTCTCTACCAGGGACTTCACGGCAGAAAAATGAGTAATTGCCTCTCATGTGATTTCTAGTCTCAGAATCCCAATGGAGGATCATCTATTAGTTGGTACAACTTAATGACAGTGGGTTATGACCTAAATATTGTAGACACAACCTGTGTCTTCTGGGTACTGTGGGAAGGAGACAAAAAAAGAAATTGCTTTGTCTTACACCTCTTACCCCCTAAAATTTTCTGATCTTATCTATTTTCCTATAGGATTCAGCCTTACCCAGAAGGTAAATAAAATTCAGTTAGAAATGATGGTGCAAGAAGAGGAGACTGTGACTCTTAACTGCACATATGATACCAGTGATCCAAGCTTTGCTTTATTCTGGTACAAGCAGTCCAGCAGTGGGCAAATTATTTTCCTTATTCGCCAGGAGTCTTACCAGCAAAATGCAACAGACGGCCGTTACTCATTGAACTTCCAACAAACATCTAAATCGATCAACCTTGCCATCTCAGCTTCACAGCTTGGGGACTCAGCAGTGTATTTCTGTGCATTGAGAGAAGCCACAGTGAGAGAAGAGTCAGAAAGAGACATACAAAAACCTAGAGCACTGCTTAAGAAATCCACCTGCTGTAGAGACTGACGGGGGAGGGGGGGCACCCCTTGGCTCAGACCGGAAGTGGCTACAACTGTGACAACCCAGGTGTAAGACTAGGGAAAAGACACAAAGACACTTCTAAGAAAACATCTTAGATAATTCCTGGAATTATATGCAACAAAAAAATATCTTTATCCCTGAATCTTTGGTTTCAAGTTAAAATAATTTTATTTATTGAAAGAACAGTCAACAATGCATTACTTATTGCTGAGATAAAGCTCAAAGAAATAGAGAAAGATACTCAGAAAAATATGACTGAATTATTGGTATATATGTGTGAATTCTTAGATTTTCAAATCAGTTTGTTTAAGAAGTGTTTGTTGAGTATATATTCAGTGACAAACATTGTTCTAAATAAGCATGCCCTTTAAACTGTTTGGCATGTTTTCATTTGTTTTTGTATCATGTTGTTTCATAACTATAAAATGAGCAAGGGCAGTGTGGGAATAGCCTTTTAATAATAATAATTATTCTAATAGACTTCTACTAATTTCACAGAAGAAAACTGCCCCATCAGCAGCATTCACAACACAAAACCAATTCTCATGAGGTTAGACGTGAAACTACCCTCCTGCACCTAATTGTACTAATTCCAGCACTAATATTACTGCTGATTTATTGGGTCCAAAATTCACTGCAGTGACCACACAGAATTCACAGAGCTATACTTACAGTTGTAGGGTTTATTGGGGAAGTCAACAATCTATAGTTCAGGTTGACTGCAGGATACAATCCCTCAGTCCAGACAGCTTCTCAAGCAGGACCACAGGTCCATTGATCCTTAGCCTCACAGCTCAGGTTAGTGTTATCAAGTTCTCCATTTTCTGCTAGCTATGTTATCTTCTTCTAGTCTTCCAGAAAACTTGCATGAAGGCCTCTAGCTCTGGCTTTGTGGGGCAGCATCTGTTTCATGTTGGTCTGTGGTTCTCTGTTGAGGCTGCTCTTCCTCTTTTGTAGATCTTGCTCTTGCTGGTGAAGAAATCTGTGGCTCTAAAGAACATTCATTGTTGGTGCTGAGATTCGCAATTTCTGCTGTTGTATCCACTCAATTTAATGTTGAAACTAGACAATCTTTTGTGGATAGATTAACACTTCCTATTCACATGCTCTCCCCACCCCCGTGGCAAAGTCAAAGTCAATCAATGGGTAGGAAAATAATTTTGAACAACAAAACCCTTGATATCACAATAACATTTTATGACTTAACTTGATTTGTGTTTGTTTGCTGTGAAGAAATAGAGCTGTGGGATTTATTTCGTCAGAGACACAAAGCTCTTTGTTTAGATGACAGGTATAGCTGCCATGTAAGCAAGTGCGTAATGACTGGAAATCCTGTGATCCCTTTCTTCTGGCATCTGAGTGTGCATCAGGTCAGAAATATAAGAACAAGATTAAACAGTGTTGAGAAAACTTTGGAGTTCATCTAACTAAGCAAGTCAAATTTAGAAAAATACAGGTACTGGCACAAACCTCATTTTGATGGTCCTAATAAATGTTTTATGCTGTGAAATTTTACTTGTTACTAAACTTTACAAACATTCCTTATAAAAATAGATAATATGCAACGAAACTCTTACCCTGAGAAAACACAAATACAAAAAAATAGTATTGAAAGATTTCTGTTTTTAAAAGTTTAAAAATAACTTTTAGAGTTTTGTTATTCAAGAATATGGAAAGAAGTAAGGTAGATTTAAAAAATTTGTGATAAACTCTTATACCTTCTTCTGTTCTTTCATCTTTCTATTCTCAGAAAAAATTTCAGAGTATCAATTTCCTAAGTTTGTTGTTTATTATTTTATTTCATATTTTCACATTATTCTTCAATACATGTGCATCCAGATTCTATCCTATACAGTATATGTTGTTATTGTTGTTGATTGCCGTGGAGTGGGCCACAACTCATAGTGACTCTATGAACAAAAGTCCTGAAGGCATTCTATAACTATTGTTGTTTATCAAAGTTCATAGAGTTTCCAGAGGCATGTTATTTAGGAAGTAGAAACCACTCCTGCTTCCAAATACAGCATACAGTACAACATATTTTGCATTTATTATGAGCTCAGGTATTAATTGATATGTTGACTTTGTGCATTAACAAGAATGGTTTACCAATACTGTCCTTGTTGTTTACGGTAGAGTTGGAACTGACCCATAGTTGACCCTCCAGCGGATTTTCAGAGGCAGTTAAACATATGGGGGAGATTGCCTGTCCTGCTCCCGTGGAGCAGCTGGTGCCTTCCAACTGCGTGCCTTCGGGATTGCAGCACAGCTTCTTGCCATTAGGCCACCAGAACAATTGATTTTCTAAAAATATTAGCCTTTGACATCAATCCGCTAGAGCACGGTTTCTCTCTGGGGCATACAGGTTGCCATGAGTCAAAACCAACTCTATGGCAAATGGTTGTAAATTTTGTCATCACGAAATATTTAATGATCATTCTTATTTACTCATCTTATTTCTTTATTTTAGATTATTCCATACTGAAACATGCTTCTACCTGATAGTACAGTTTATTCTCAATTGCTAACTAAAGGTTGGGAATTCAAATCCACCAACATAGATGCAGAAGAAAGATGTGAGAATATACTTCAGGTTGTTGTTGTTATGTGCTTTCGAGCCACCAGCGACCCATAGCAACTCTATATACAACAGCCCTAAACCTTTCTCTATCCTGCGCCAACCTTATTGTCTCTGACACACCTACACCCATTACCCCAGTAACTGAATCAATCCATCTCATTGAGGGTCTTCCTCTCTTGCGCTGTCCCTCCAACCTTCCAAGCATGACATCCCTCTCCAAGGAGTTGTCCCATCTTGCAACATGTCCAAAGGAGGTCAGACGAAGCCTTAGAATTCTTGCCTCCAAGGAGCAGCCTGGATTCACCCTCTCTAGGATGAACATAGGGTCGCTTTGAGTCGCAAGCGACTCGACAGCACATAACAACAACAGGATGAACAAACAGGAAAGCTTTTTGAGGCAGTTGTGTTCTGTAATAGATGAGGTCATCATGAGTTGGAATTGATCTTGTTTGTTTTGTTGTTATTTTTTATTATATCACAATTTAGTCATTCAATGTATTTCCTTTCTTTATCTTTGAAATATTTATTATTTTTATTTTACCCAATTTCTTTTTGTGTAGTAGATTTTGAGGTCAAGAAGTTCTATGCCTCCCACTTCATTTTTGTTTTTCAGAAGTGCTTTGCATATTTGGGATCTCTTTCTTTTCCAAATATACTTCACAATTTCCCTTTTGATATCCTTGAAAAATAAATTTGGTGTCTATATTGGGATTGTTGTTGAACATGTAGGTTGCTGTTGATAGGAGTGTCATTTTCACAATATTAAATCTTCCTACCCATGAACATGGCATATTTTCCCATTTATTTGGGTCTTTTATTGTGTCTTGCAAAAACATTCTGTAGTTTTCTTTGTACAGGTCTTTTGTGTCTCTAATTAGGTTCACTCCCAAATATTTAAATTTGTGCTTAGCTATTATCAATGCTATTGCTTTCTTGGTTTCCTTCTCTGAGTTCTCTTTATTACTTTAGAGGAATCCTATTGATTTTTGGATATTGATCTTATATCCTGCCACTCTACTACATTAGTCTATTAGTTCTAACAGTTTCTCTTGTCATATTACCCTAGCAAGCATATGCAATACTATATTGAATAGAAATGGTGTCAGTGGGCATCCTTGTCTGGTCCCTGTTTGCAAGGAAAATGTATTTTGTCTGTCTCCATTCAGAATGACACTGGCTCTTGGTTTTGCATATGTACTTTTCACTATGTTGAGGAAATTTGCCTCTATTCCAATTTTGCTGAGTGTCTTTATCAGGTAAGGGTGTTGGATTTTGTCAAATGCCTTTTATGCATCAATTGCTAAGATTATATGGTTCTTGTTATTTGCTTGGTTAAAGTGGTGAATTATATTGCTTTTCTTATGCTGAATCATCTTTCCATACTTCTTATGAATCCCACGTGGTCATATGAATTTTTTTTATGTGCTTTTGGATTCTATTGGCTAAGATTGTGTCAAGGATCTTGCATCTATATTCATGAGAGATACTGGTCTGTAGTTTTCTTTCTTGGTAATATCTTTGTCTGGTTTTGGTATCAGGGTTATGCTTTCTTCATAGAATGTCTCTGGGAATGTTCCTTTCTTTTCTATTTTTTAAAATACTTTACACAGAATTGGTGATTGATCTTCTCTGAATGTTTGGTAGAATTTAGCTCTGAAGCCATCTGATCCAGGACTTTTAGTATGAGAAAGTCTTTTTATGACCTGCTCAATTTCTTATTTCATGACGTTTTACATCGTGATTTTCATGTGTTCTACATCTGTCCTTGTCAATCTGGGTAGGGTATGAGTTTCAAGGAATTTGTCCATTTACTCTAGGTTTTCAAATGTATCAGAATATAGCTTTTCAAAGTATTCTGATATTATAAATTTAATTTCATCTGATTCTATTGTGATGTCACCTCTATAATTTCTTAATCGAGTTATCTGTGTTGTCTTTTTTTCCTCTTTTGTTAAGTTTGCCAGTGATTTGTCAATTTTATTGACTCTATTAAAAATCAGTTTCTTGTCTTATTGGTGGTTTTAATTGCTTTTCTGTTGTCTATTTCATTGATTTAATCTCTTGCCCTTATAATTTCCTTTCTCTAGAGGCTGTATATTGTTCCTAGTTGGCTTTTTGAAGGCTGTAAGATCATATGGAGTTCTTTTTTTATTTGATGAAGGTGTTGAGTCAGATCATTGACTTTCCTTTCTTCTTACTTTTTTATGTGTGTGCTTATTGCTATGAACTGTCCCTTGAGGACTGCCTGCACTGTATCCCAGAGGTTTAGTGTGTTGTATTTTCATTTTCATTTGTTTCAAGGAACTTTTAAAATTTAATTCTTTATTTGTTTTATAACCCAATAATGGTCTAGCAGAGAGTTATTTAGTGTCCACATGGGTGGTTTTGTAAGATTTACCCTTCCACAGTTAATATCTAGTTTTGTGGCATTGTGTTCTAAGGAGCTACTTTGTGTTAATTTACTGTTTTTTAATTTGCTGAGATTTGTTTTGTGTCCTAATATATGATCAGTTCTGGAGACTGTACCATGTGCACTTGAGAAGAAAATGAAGTGGGTTTTAGTTGGGTGCAGTAACCTGAATACATCCACAGGGTCGAGTTGGCTAATTGTATAGTTTAGTTCTGCAGCACGTTTGTTGAGTTACTCTTGAGTTCACCTATCCATTGGTGATTGTGGTGTGTTGAAGTCTCCTACCATTATTGTGGTGTTATTTCTTTCTTCAATTCTGTTAGCCTTTGTTTTATGTATTTTGCAGGTCTATCGTTTGGTGTACAAATGTTGACCAAGGTTATATCTTCTTTATCTATTGTGCCTTTATTCAGTATGTAATGCCCTTTCTTACCTTTATGGTGGTTTTCATTCTGAAGTCTCTTTTATCTGAGATTAGTATTGCCACTTCTGCTTTCTTGAGGTTGCCATTTCCTTGGTATATTTTTTTTCCAGCCTTTGATTTTTTGTTGATTTTTTCTTCATATTTTAGATGTGTTCTTGTAGGCAATGTATTGCTGGGCTTTTTTTTTTTTAACCATTCTTTTTCTCTTGATTGGTGCTTTTAGTCCACTCATATTAATTGTGAATATTGTCAGGCCAGGTTTTACCATTGCCATTTTGTTCTGTTTCTTTTTAGGTTGTTTCTGGTTACTATGGTCCATTCACTTTCCTTTGGAATTGCTGTGTGAAGAATTTCACTTAAAATTTCTTGTAGTTTTTGGTCTTGTTTTCACAAATTCCTTGAGTTCCTTCTTTCCTGAAAAGGATCTAATTTCTCCTTCATATTTGATGGAGAGCTTTGCTCTTTATAGACTCCTGGGCTGGCAATTGTTTTCTTTCAACTTTCTGTATGCCATCCCATTGTCTTGTAGCTTGCATGGTTTCTGCTGAGAAATCAGAACTTAATCTGTTTCTCCCTTTGTATGTGACTCATTGTTTTCTTTGCACTGCTTTTAGTACTCTAATCTTTTAATTTGGAGAATTTGACTATGATATGTTTTGATTTTTTGGGGGGGATGGTCTAGCCTGTTTGGTTTTCATTGTGCTTCTTGGATGTAGATTTCCCCATTCTTCAAAATACTTCGGAAGTTTTTTTCTAGTACTCCTTCCACAATTTTCTCCATGACTTGTATGTTCTGGAATTCTAATCTTATGTATGTTGTTCCTTTTGACGTCATCCACATGATTCTAAAGTGTCTTCATATTCTTAATGTCTCTTCTCTGATTTTTCTTCTAGTATGTCTCCAGTGAGGTTCTTGTTTTCCACCTCACTGACTCTCTGCTCCATCTCTTCAATTCTACCTTTTTGTCTTACCAGCATGTTGAACTCTTCTGCCAATTCAGCCTTAATGTTCTGGATTGCATTTTCATTCTTTTCTATTATTTTCAGTACTGTATTGGCTGTACTCTCTCTGTCTTGTTATTTTTTTTTAAGTTCTTGTACCTCTTTATTTATACTATCAATTCTTTTTTTTCTATCTTTTGTACTTTCTTCTGTAGATGTTCAAGTTGCTCCTTATCAACATATTTCTTCTGGATTGATTTTTTTTTAATATATTTGCTCTCTTAATGGCTTCCATTGTTTCTTCCATCATTTGTATCTTCATCTGTAGCTGTCCAAATAACTCTACATTAAAATATTTCTTCTGGTTCTATCTGAGGATTCATTGGGTCTGCTTTTTTAGAAGGGTTGAGTTTTTTTGTTTTTATTTTCCATAATGACTGAGACAGACTGCTGTTTTCTTAACATTATGTGAGTCTTTTCTTAGTATATATTAGGTTGTTGTAACTATATAATGACCCAGAGTATGGCAATATTTTGTGCAAGACCTGTATATTTGTGCTCCCTTCTTGGCCTGAGGCCTGCCGGACCGAGAGTCTGACAGCAGTGTTTAACCCAAAGTACTTGAATGGTTGAAAAGGAAAATCTGTTGCCTTCCAGAAACCATGGCTCAGCAAATCTGGCCTGGCTTCTGCTTGAGCTAAAGGAATCCCATATGATGTAGCAGCAGTGTTTGATCCAAAATACATGAACTCAATTTCTTTTACTTTTTATGATGCTGTAGACTGACTCTACATTTATTCTCTTATACAGCAACATCTATGAATATTTTTATGTTGCATTGTCTTGCTTATTTGAAAGAAGTTCTCAAGAATATATATTCAGAAAAGAATTCCCAACTATTTTTCTAACTTTGATGTGCCTATGAAATTATTGAATATACCTTGGCTTAGGTTAAGCACACATTAGTGTTTAAATACTTTAAAGAAGTCCTTTTCAGCTGCTATGCTCACTACAAAAAAGTCAGAAAGCTCGACAATGACTAGGGATGATTGAAGTAGAATTGATGTTTTTGAGGTGTGGTGCTGGAGAAGAGTATTGAATATACCATGGACTGCTAGGAGAACAAACAGGTTCTTCCTAGAGAGGGTGAGACCAGGCCGCTTCTTGGAGGCAAGGATTCTGAAGAATCGTCTGACATACTTTGGACAGGTTGCAAGGTGGAACCAGTTCTTGGACAGGGACATCATGCTTGGGAGTGTGGAGGCACAGCACAAGAGAGGAAGATCCTCGATGAGATGGATTGATTCAGTGACTAGGGTAATGGGGTTAGGTGTGTCAGAAACAATAAGATTGGCACAAGATAGAGCAGGGTTTAGGGTTGCTGTAGATAGGGTCAGCACAACAGTAACAACAACATGCCCAGTACAATACCTTGCTTGACTGTTATTTCCTTACACATTGACTGTGGTACTGAGGAAAATATAATCCTTTATAAACTCCATTTTTTTCTCATCTCTCATGATATTGTCTTATGGTTCAATTGTGAGGAGGTTTGCTTTCTTTATTGTGTGGTGTAATTCATACTGAAGACTATCATTTTAGTGTTCATCAATAAATCCTTCAAATTTTCTTAGTTTTCAGCAAGCAATGTTCTATCACCTGCGTCATGCAGATTGTTGATGAATCTTTCTCCAATCCTGATGCTTCACTCTTCTTCATGTATTTCAGCTTCTTGGATCCGATGGAATGTTGTTAGGTGCTTTTGAGTCAACTACAACCCATAGTGACCCAATATAAATGGTTCTGAACCTTGCCTTAACCTGAGCCAATCTCACTGTCTCCAACTCCACAGCCATAGCCACTGTGTAGATCCATGACATTCAGGGTCTTCTCTTGAACTGATAATCTACCTTTAAATCATGGTGTCTTTCTCCAAAGATTAGCCACTCCTGACAACATGTTCAAAGTATGTGAGACAGAGTTTCACCGTCCTTGCCTCCAAAGAACACCCTGATTTTCCTTTCTCCAGGACAGATCTTTTTTTCCACTCTGAGTAGTCCACAGGATATTGAACAGTTTTCTCCACAACCCGAAGGCATCAATTCTTCTTTTGTCATTTCCAGTCACTCTCCAGCTTTCAGTTGCATAGCAAGTATTTGAGAAGATCATGGCTTGGATGAGGCATGCCTTGGTCTTTAGATTGATAAAGTTGCCCCTTAGCACTCTGGAGAGGTTCTTGACAGCAGATCTTCCCAGTAAAAGTCATGTTTTGGTTTCCTGCTCCTGATGCCAATGGTGTTGATTATGGATCCAAATAAGACAAAATTGTTAACAACTGCAATCTTTTCTCCAACTATGATGGAATAGATATGGTAAAAGATAAAATGGTGTACCTGCCATTCCTAATATTAAATCACACAGTGTCATCTTGTTTTATATGAATAGCTAGTGCTTAGTTTATGTACAGGTTCCTTATGGGCATGATTAAGTATTCTGGAATTCTTGTTCACAATATCTAACTAGTAATTGAAAGTACTAAACCATGAGAAATGAGATCTATTTTCCACACTACACAAATCTAGCAGTATTAAATTTTATCTCAATTTCTAAGTTATTAAATTTGTAATCTGTGATACAACTAGCTAAACATTGTTTCAAAAATCGGTATTCTCCACGAAATTACATAATTTACTTTTTTTAAAAATCAGTATTCTCAACTTTTAAAATAAATGTTAAAGAAATGATATATTAAACATAGGCAATCCAGGTGGATTGACATGGTTACTGCTGCAATGGACTCTAGTTGTCAGGAAGCGTGAAGATGGCATAGAATAGGACATGGTTCAGATCTGTTATTCATAGGGTCAATATAGGTCATATTTTACTTGACAGAACCTAACAACAACAACAACAACAGAATTTGTTGTTTTTCATAGATAACAAAGAATATAAATAAAATAGGTATGCAATTCAGAAAGTTAGAAAAATGACCAAAAAAAGGATGAAAACTGTAAGTAAAATTTATATTGTTAGGTGCTATAGTGTTAACTACAACTCATAGTAACCTTATATACAACAGAATGAAACCTGGCCAGGTCCGACACCTTTCTCATAATCTCTGCTGTGCTCCAGATCACTGTTACCATCTTTGAGTCGATCCGGAGCTGCCTTAGAAGTTTGCTGCTGTGTACTGTTGAGTTGGTATAAAACAAAAAATATATGAATGTATGAATAATTAATATAATGTATAAACTTTCACTTAAATAAAATGATAGTATTTTTTAAAATGTGGCCTGAAAGCTCTGGAAGCCCAGTGAGGTAGGTCCACCCTGTCCTTCAGGGCTGCTAGGAGTTGAAATCAACTGCACAGCAAAGGTCTTTGTTTTTGGTGTACAATAAGTGAGTCTTTGTACCAGTGCATTTGATTTTGGTAAAAATTACAAATATTTGGATTTTCTTACTTTGATTGAAACTTTAAATACATTGTGTATTTTTATTCTTTTTCCTCTCATTTTTATTGTTCTTTGGGTGAAAGTTATGTTGTTGTTGTTGTTATGTGCCATCGAGTCGTTTGCGACTCATAGCGATCCTATGTACAACAGCCCTAAACCCTGCTCTATCCTGTGCCAATTGCATGGCCTCTGACATGTTTATAAGAAACATTAAAGCAGGTTATACACATGAATTTCACCTGATGGTAAGCATAGAATTCAGATCGATTACATCTGTGGAAGGAACCACTGGAGAAGCTCAATATCAGCTGTGAAAACTAGGCCGGGGACTGATTGTGGAACAGACCACCAACTACTCATATGCAAGTTCAAGCTGAAGCTGAGGAAAATTAAACCAAACCCACAGGAGCCAAAGTATGACTTTGATTTCGTCCCACCTGAATTTCAGAATCATCTCAGGAACAGGTTTGCGGCCTTAAACACTAATGAGCGAAGACCAGATGAGTTGTGGGATGATGTTAAATGGATCATCCAGGAAGAGTGCAAATGGTCATTACAAAGACAGAAGAGGAAGGAAAGACCAAAATGGATGTCAGAAGAAACTCTGAAGATTGCACTGGAGCGTAGGGAGGCCAAAGCACAAGGAAGAATTCAAGATATTAAAGAGCTGAAAAGAAGATTTCAAAAGGCAGCACGGAATGACAAAGCAAAATATTACAATGAAATGTGTGAGGAGCTAAAGTCGGAAAACCAAAAGGGCTGAACTCGTTCAGCATTTAAGCTCAAGGAACTGAAGAACAAATTCAAACCTAGAGTTGCTATAATAAAGGATGCTTTAGGCAGAATATTAAATGATCCAGGAAGTATTAAAAGAAGATGGAAAGAATATACTGAGTCATTATATCGAAAGGAATTGGCAGATGCAGAAGAATTTAATGAAATAACATTTGAGCAAGAGCCTATGGTGATGAAGGAAGAAGTTCAAGCTGCTTTGAAGGAAATAGCAAAAAATAAGGGCCCAGGAATAGATGGTATACCAATTGACATATTTCAGCTAACAGATGCTGCCCTGGATGTGCTCACCAAGTTGTGCCAAGAAATCTGGAGAACAATCTCTTGGCCAACTGCCTGGAAGAGATTTATATTTGTTCCCATTCCAAAGAAGGGTGACCCAACTGAGTGTGGAAACTACAGAACAATATCATTGATTTCACATGCAGCAAGATTCTACGGAAGATTATCCAAAAACGACTGGAACAGCACATCAATAGAGAACTGCCAGCAGTCCAGGCTGGGTTTAGACGGGGTCATGGTACTAGGGATATTGTAGCTGATGTTAGATGGATCTTAGCTGAAAGCAGGGAATACCAGAAGAATGTCTATCTGTTTCATTGGCTATGCAAAGGCGTTTGACTGTGTGGATCATAACAAACTGTGGCTGACTCTGAGAAGAATGGGAATCCCAGAACACTTGATCGTGCTAATGTGAAACCTATCCTTGGACCAAGAAGCAGTCGTTAGAACAGAGAAAGGTAACACCGCATGGTTCAAATTGGGAAAGGAAAGGTTATAGGAGAAATTACTTTTCCATTCAACAATTCAGACACATTTTGTTTGTCTTATGGCTTTGAGCAGAAGAGCTACAATTGGAAGGGCTGAGAGCTTTATAAAACTGGCCTCAAACACAGAAAGTTCAAGGGTAAATTGCCTGCAAGTACATCATAGAAGCTGCCCTGACCATATTCTGCTGCTAATCTGGATTATAACCGTTAGACTTCCCACAACCTGTGTGGTCTGCGAGTTATCACATCGTATTTTAGACCCAGCAAACCAGTATGATTGTTGTGAAATGAGTAGCAAGAAGTATGGGAGCATGGGGGACATGTCTGACCTCATGGGAGTTGGTTTTTTGCTGTTGATACTGTTGAAGAGGATAGTTTCCCTTTGTGAAGCTCGTAAAGGTAACATATGGCCATTCCCACATGACCCTTGTTCTTTTTTACACTGTACATGGAAATATTTTACTATTTAAACCACTTTTACCACAGCCAATGAGAAGGAACAGAAAGTGATTGCTGAGCATGAAATAAGTTTTGATACACTTGACAGCCCACAGAAGCTTAAGAATTTCTCAACCTTCAGACAAGCTCTGCACAAAGCAAATATCTAATCAACCCACTGTCAGTCAAGCATTCATAGCCACCTCCCATTGATTTCAAGGCTATTAGTCTTTATGAGAAGAGATCATACATTTTTGTTCTAAGGAGTGGCCAACGATTTTAACTGCTGATCTTTCAGCTCCAAAACCTGGAATCCACAGCCACAGTGTTTGTTATGACTCTTAGTGACCCTTCATTGAGCTTTGAAGTTGTAAATCTTTATGAGAGAACTGTACTTATTTTTCTCTTCATGGGAACAACTGGTGGTCTCAAACCTTTTGGTTGGTAGGGCTCACAATTAGTCTGGAAAAAAGTTCAGGTCACCACCTGGTGGTCAGGTCTTAAACTGCAGTTTGATTTCTTTTATACTATTTTTCTTTTTGATCAAAGGCCCACTGATAAGTATTTATTTCTTTCATACTTCCAGTTGGATGCAAACTGGTTCCAAGTTTTATTATAGAAAGAACTGAATCAGTACCTGTAGCTTAGTTGTCTTTAGATATTCTAAGAGTCAGGAAAAAGAATTTATAGTGTTACCTCATAACAATCCTCTAAAATTTTCTGTGAAAATAATCTATAGTGGGACAAACAGGAAACATAGGCTTTGCTACCAAACAGATTTATGCTCAGTGCTCTTAGTTCTGCTTTTTTTAGGCTTAATTTGTGTTGGTTTTGTTTTATTAGTAGTAAAATGTAACACATTTTTAACATTATTTTTAACATTTTTTCTTAATATTTTGTGATATTTTTTCACTAATGTATCAAAAGAGAATGACAAGTATATAGATGATTTATTAAAGAGAATAATCTCAAATGATAAATTTAAAGTGTTTGACAAAATCCTGCACCACTCCTTATTTAAAACTCTCAGGGAATTAGGAATTGAGGGAAATCCTTATTTAAGTCATCTAGAAAAATCTGCATACATCAAATGCCACACACAATGGAAAAATACTAAAAGCTTTACCTCTAAGTTTAAGAACAAGGGAAGGATTTTTGCATTACCACTTCTACTTAAACATTGTACTATAGGTTCTAGTTATGATGTAAGACAAAAAGAAAGAAAAGGCATCCAGTTTGGGCCACAAGAAATAAAGTCATTTTTATTTGTTGACAACATATTGTCTGTGTTTGCTGTTCTCTTAGAAAATATAAGACAATATACAAAAAAGTTTATAGCACTAATAAGTAAATTTAGTAAAGTTCCAGTATAAAGGAGCACTCTACAAAGATCAGTTTTATTCCTGGTTGAGTCTCAAAACAAGAATGCTGAGTGAAATAAACCAGACTGAAAAGAAAGTATGCTTTGTGATCCATTAATATAAAACTAGATAATACACAAATAAATCTACAATGACAGGAAATTGGTTTCTTGAGAATGAAAGAGGAAGGTTGGAAAAGATCTGAGAAATTTCAAAGAGATGCAAAGAAACTTTTGGGGCAAAGCATACATTTGTTATCTTATTGTAACAATGATTTCAGAAATATATACATGTGTCATATCTCATAAAAGGCTAGTTTTAAATATGTGAAGTCCTCTGGTGGTTTAGTGGTAAGGACGTGTGCTTCCAACCAACAACCCAAAGACACACAATTCAAATCCATGAGATGGGTAATCTCCTATCCTGTGATTAACTGCTTCTGAAAACTTTCTGGAAAGTCAGCTATGAATTATAGATACTAATTTATTGACATCATATTTTGACTGAAACTTTTTAACAAAACATTGTTTAAATACAATGAGAATCTAGAAAACATACTTCAATAAAGTTATAAAAAATCCCAGATTCAGTTAACATTTTTTTACTAAAATATTTAGTTGTCTTCTGGAATGTCCCAATACACAACATGCCCCTTCTCTAGATTCTCATTGTATTTAAACAATCTTCTGTAAAAAAGTTTGTGTCAAGATATAATGTCAGTACAATAGTATTCACAAACAAAATCTTAAAAACTGGTATCAAGACGGCTGTATCAAAAATCACTTGAGAGTTTTCCACAAAATATAGCTTTATGAACTTGGTCTTAGAAATTAAGATTCATGAAGTTAACAGTGGAATCTTGAAAGTTGCCTTTAAAAATCAGTCAAGTCTTAATTCAGTTCTCAAATAGCCAAATTGCAGAACCTCTAATATTGGCTATTGTGGGACTATCACTAATAGATACTTATTAATATCTTTATTAATTTCAGGGCCTGGGGCAGATATGAGTCCTAATTCATGCATCAATCTTATGATGCAATTTGTCCACTGGAGAGGAAATTATTTATTTACAGTTTGGCAATAAAGTCTGGCAGATGGAAAACCAGCAAATGTTCTTTATGCTAGATCTCCACTTAGCATATAAGAATAGAATTTGTTTTCTGACTCACATAAATCAGTCACTCCATCTTAAAGAAATTAAAATTGTGGAGAATTAAATGTTTATTTCAAACTATTTGAGAGGACTCAGTAAATTTTCATTACTGTTCCATCTGTTTAGGATTCATATTTTTCACTTGTGAAACTCAGGAATATTTTACAATTGCATAATATAGTATGATGTTCCCCTCTGAGACCATTATTAAAAAGAGAATGTGAAAAAAAAAGAGATAATGTTCCTTGGGTGGGTGTGTGCCGCTGAATCAGAACTGACCCATCGCTGACCCTACCATGGGTTTTCAGAAGCAGTAAATCTCATGGAAGGAGACTGTCATCTTTCTCATACAGAGCACCTGGTAGATTAGAACCATGTGCCTTTTAGGTTGACAGCATAGTCCTTATTGATACTATCTTACAAATCGGGGTGGGGGGATATATAGTTCATGTAGTAAAAGACCATTTATTAATTTTAATGATAAATACCTTGTTGTTGTTATGTGCCATTGAGTCCACTGTGATTCACAGTGAATGTATGTACAATAGCTATGAACCCTGCCCTATCCTGAGCCAATCTCACTGTCTTCGACATAGCTACCCTACTACACCACTTACTATGTCAATTCATCTTATTCAGGATCTCCCTCTCCTGCATTGCCCCTCTACCATTCCAAGCAAGATGTCCTTCTCCAAGGATTGGCCTCTCCTATCAACATGACCAAAGCATGTGACAAGGAGCTTCAAAATCTTTCCCTCCAAGGAACAACTTGGACAGACCTGTTTGTTCTCTTGGCAGTCCATGGTATGTTCAACACTCTTCTCCAGAACCACAACTCAAAGGCATCGATTCTTCTGTCATCCTTCATCATTGTCCAGTTCCCCAATGCATAGCAAGTAATTGCAAAGACATGGCCTGGATCAGGCACACATTAGTCTCTAGACTGGCATTGTTGTTCTTTATCATTTTGAGGAGTTCCCTGGCAGCAGATTTTCCTAGTACAATTTGTCTTTTGATTTCCTGATTGCTGGTGCCCATAGTGTTGATTGTGGAATGGAGCAAGTGGAAATTATTAGCAATTTCAATCTCTTCTCCATCTATGATGGTGCTGATGATTGGCCCAGTAGTGAGAATCTGTTTTCTCAATGTTGAGCTTCAATCCATGTTGAAGACTGCAGTCGATCTTCTGGAGCAAACACGTCAGCTCCTCTTGGTTTTGGCAAGCAAGGTTGTGTCATCTGCATAATGCAAGTTGTTGATGAGTCCTCCTCCAATCTTGATGCCTTAAAAAATATTGGTTGGAACCTAGTAAATGCCCAGCACTGTTCTACCTGTTTGGACATAGTGCTGAAAAACACAGAATTAGTCACAAATGATAGAATTACATAACTGCTTATTGTTTCATCTAATTTAAGCCCTAACTAGTTTTCTGACATGCCAGTGAATTATAAGGTAGTCCACAGTGGATCTATGAGAGTATGTCACTGTTATTATGGGCTTGTTGAATTAGAAGTGCACGTGACTGTGACTTACAAGTGACTCATTAGTGACAGTCAAGCAGATTTTTAGAGGTGGTAAATCCCTGGGGTGTAGATTGCCCATCTTAAATCCACAGAGCAGCTCGTGGATTTGAACCACGAGTGTCTTCAGGTTGCCAGTGCAACTAAATGGTCAAGATATTAGTTCTAGAGATGCCTTGGGATGATCTACTAAAGAATTTTCGGATATTGTACTAAGAACAAACTGACATTAGAGGTTATGATAATGTTCTTCACTTGTACAAGTCCCCTCATGACTAACACGTTTTATAAATGAGGCCCAGATAAGAAGACTTTTGGGGCTGAGTTCAGGGATCATTCATTCCACTTCAGTCTTTTGTCCACAAGGGGGTGCAGCTTCCTAACACAAACACATTTCCTGTGTTATTCTCGATTTGGATTTGACATTTCTGACATTAACATTTCTTCACATTATGAATCAAAAGCATCCTTTAAGTGGCATTCTAAAGATGAACACTTCTCCAGGTTTAGTGGTTGTGGTACTCTTAATGCTTGGTAAGTAAATGGTGCATAAAATTGGCGTTCTTGCTTCTATTATGTCTGTAAGACTTAATAATTGTTTCAAAGAGCATTACTTTCAAGGCTTTTACACACTCTTTTCTCCCTCAGGAGGAACCAGTGGAGATTCAGTGGACCAGACTGAAGGCCAAGTAACCCTTTCAGAGAGGACTTCCCTGACTATGAACTGCACTTACACAGCCTCCGGGTATCCAACTCTTTACTGGTATGTCCAGTATCCCAACGAAGGTCTCCAGCTCCTCCTGAAAGCTGCCAAGGCCAATGAGAAAGGAAACGGCAAAGGTTTTGAAGCCATTTACAATAAAGAAGCATCTTCCTTCCACTTGACGAAAGCCTCAGTGCGAGAGTCAGACTCGGCTGTGTACTACTGTGCTCAGAGTGACACAGTGACTGGAACTGCAGGGGGAGCTGTGCGCAAACTAGGAGCAGCACGAGAGAGACCTAGCTGCTCAGTGTCCAACTTTGTGATTTACTCTAGCCTGAAGACTCTGTTGTGTTTGGTCCTCAGGCACTGTGGCTGATGCAAAGATCAAAGGAGAAACAAAAGAGCAAGAAGTGACCATAACCAATTGCCTTTTAGTAAATCTGAAAACAGAGTTGACATTAATTGTTCCTCAATCACAGTAAAAATAACTGACATGTAAAACCATATCATTAGTGATGTGATCTCTGTGCTTTTACTTGCAGACACACTCCAACTTCTTGATCTCATAGAGGGAAGAAAACCATGAAAGTGATTCATCATATGGGCATGAGGGAAGAGGGTGATATGAAAGGAAGAATAATTGTCCCTACATTGCACTACAAACATGTTGATGGTCTTTGTAAAATAGACGAGATGGTACATAATTAATATCGGCACATTTGAAGTACTCTTGATGATTGCAGAACATTTTGAAAATTGGAGTGTAGAAGATATGTGTTTTTTAGCTCTCCTTTGGCTGTGACAGCTGGAGTAACTGAAAAAGGACATTGGCTTTCAAAGGCCAATGGCTACTAAAATAATTTTGTTTTTCTGGTTGGTCTTTCTCTGTGAGATTTTTCTCTCTTATTTTTTAAAATGCCATTTTTCTAGATTTTTATGTGTTTGCTAAGATAATACATTTTCTTTTTTATTAGTTCTATATTCTTGGTTTAAGTGTAATCAATTTTACTAAATTTCATTTAAATCATTACTTTAAAATGTTATCTTCTTTACAAGGAGGAATGTGGCATCAGGATTGGTGGAAGATTCATCAACATCCTGTGTTATGCAGATGACACAACCCTGCTTGCTGAAACTGAAAAGGACCTGAAGTGTTTGCTGCAGAGGGTCCAGGACTGCAGTCTTCAATATGGATTGAAGCTCAACATCAAGAAAACAAAGATTCTCACCACTGGGCCAACTGGCAGCATCAGGATGGATGGTGA
>NW_006399776.1:21162178-21162748 GCF_000299155.1 Elephantulus edwardii
CACAGGACAGAGAGGAGTTTAGGGCTGTTGTACATAGGGTCGCTATGAGTCGCAAGTGACTTGACGGCACATAACAACAACAACAACATATAATATATATTAGCTATAATATATATAGCTCCATCATATTAATAGCTAAACAAATTCTTCAAATTAAAAGTCTATCTGATAAGTAAACATCAAAAAGTTTGATAATACACAAGGTTTTGGGGGGAAACTGTATGCTTCCAAACTTGGAACTATTAATGGAATAAGCTAAAGAAATTTACTTGGAAAGCAATTAGCTTAAAAAAATTCAGAATATTATTAGTGCAGTTTTTCTTGAAGAGTGTTCTTTGTAAAATTAATAATTAAATCATTATCTCGTTTTATTTCTTTTCTGTTTCTTATGTTTTAGATACTATTTCTTATTTCACCAAAGACTAACTTTAAATTACATGCTTGGTGTGAAAAGTATAGCTTAATATTACAGTTTAGGCAAATTACCTGCTCTTCAGCACTATTCTCCAGCACCACAGCTCATTGTCCAACACCTCATTCTCCAGCACCTTGGTCATTGTCCAACTCTCT
>NW_006399776.1:21164444-21165462 GCF_000299155.1 Elephantulus edwardii
CAACAACATTAGTAATATAATAAAATAAATAGATTATTCTATTATATTTAAAAGCCAATTGCAAAACAGTCCAATCACAAAATGGGCACAGGATATGAGTAGACACTTCACCAAAGAAGAAATTTGGATGGCAAACAAACACATGAAGAAATGTTCGAAATTTCTAGCTATCAGAGAGATGTAAATCAACAACTGTGAGGTATCATCTCACCCCAGTAACAACAGCAAAGTTCAACAGGGCAGCAAATAACAAATCTAGCGAGGTTGTGTAGAGATTGGAATTCTTATTTATTTCTGGTGGGAATGTAAAACGGTACAGTCACTATAGAAAGCAGTCTGGTGCTGTCTCGAACAGTTGGAAATAGAAATATTATTTGACTCAGCAATTCCACTGCTAGGAATATACCCTAAAGAAATCATGAATCAAACAGATGAACTCACATCCATGTTTATTTCTGTGTTACTCACAATAGCAAACAAATGGAAGCAACCCAAGTTCCCATCCACAAATGAATGGATATACAAACTATGGTACATTTACACAATGGAACATTAAACAGCATTGAAAAACAATAAATCCATAAAACATTACATAACATAGGGGAGCCTAGAAGTCAGTATGCTGAGTGAAATATTTCAGTCACAAGAGGACAAATACTGCATAGCACCACTGTTATGAGATAGGGCAGACATGAGGGGTGGGGAGAAAATGGGAAAGGAGTGGATAAAGAATAAACACTGCATTAGGACAAATGAGAGAAAGAACTGATCAAAAGGAATATATGATTAGGTATTATGTTCATGACAATAATCTGAGCCAAGGGGTGCATTGTGGTGAGGGACGGGAGAGGGAAAGAAAATAATGTTATTTTTAAAACATCAATTGCATTTTCTAGAAATTTATCATTCATACATCTATCTACCTTTTCTACAGTCCTATTGTGTCTATAATATAGATTTTAAAGAATATTCTTAAATTGTTGTTGTTATGTGCCATCAAGTCGTTTGCGACTCATAG
>NW_006399776.1:21167857-21180550 GCF_000299155.1 Elephantulus edwardii
AGCTACGGATTTTGAACATTTCTTCATGTGCTTGTTGGCCATCTGAATGTCTTCCTTGGTGAAGTGTCTGTTCATATCTTGTACCCATTTTTCTCGAAGTTCACTTTATTTTTCATCGTTATTTGAGTGAGTATTTACAGATAAAATTTATTTTCCATTCAACAATTCATACACATTAAGTTTTGTGGTATTTATTCCAATTCTCATAGCATAAGAGCACCCTTTCCTCTTCTCTGTATTCTCAGTTATAATTCTTCCTTCTTTTTTCCTGTCTTCTGAATTTTGCTCATGGGCAAATTCTGCTTTTCTTATCTTGTGTGATTGATTGTTCTAAGAACTTGTTGTTGATTTGTTTTCCCCGGATGTTAATGATTCACCTCCATTATTATAGTTATTATGTCAGTTCATCTTCTGAAGGATCTTCCTCTCTTTTACTGGGTCTTTACCTTCCCCAGTATGATGTCTTTTCCCAAAGACTGGGACCTCCTGATAACATGCTCAAAAAGCTATTGAAACAGTTTCTCCAACCTTACCTCTAAGGAGCTCCCTGATTGCACTTCCTTCAAGATATATTTGTTCTTTTGACCATCCATAGTATAGTCGATCTTTCACCAATATCACAATTCAAAGGCATCAACTCTTCTTTGGTCTTTTCTTTTTCATTGTACAACTCTCATATGCATATGAAAGAACTGAAAATACCGTGACTTGGATCAAAGACCAGTTAGCTTTTAAACTTTCTTACTTTTTAGCTCTTGGAATAGGTCCTTGACAATCAATTTTCCTAGTGTAACATATTTTATAATTTTTTCACTGTTGCTACTGTGACTAGGTAGCACTGGTGACTTAGTGGTAAGGAGTTACACTGCTAACCCAAAGACATAGAATTTGAAATCACCAGCTACTCCACAGTAGAAAGAGGTGCAAACTCCTGTGGTGCAATTTACTGCCTCTGAAAATCTGCTGGAGAATCAACTATGTGCCATTTCCTATTTGAAGATGTGTAACGCACAGGCTTATGTGGGTGATGATTGTGTGCAATTGTCATTAACATTTAATTATTTTCTGTACGATCAGTAAGTGTGGCCTTTTTTGTGATTTTAAATCTAGGTCTGGTCTCAGTATTGTGGAGACTGAAATTCAAGTGGTCATTAAGGTCTTTGTAAATACTTTAATTCATTCCTTAGCTTCAGATGGGGAGAAACTCATAATTGCACCTCAGATGGCTTCGTGCAATTTTTGAGATCTTGGTAGCTGCTCACCAAAGGAGGATTCAAAGAGTTGTCTTTGTAGAATATGTTATGCCAACTGACACTGACGCCCAAAAGACGGTGATCCTGAGCTCCCTTGCCTCGTGCTTCATTCCTTCATTATGTTTGCTTACAGTTAAGAAGTTTCTAAAATGTCACTCCTTGTTTCTCTACTATATATTAATCTATTTACAGAACACATAGACATTGCACAAATTTTGTCTGCTAAATCTATGTGGTTACAGGTGTACTTTCATTTGCCTTCCAAATATTGTTCATGTTGCTTGTTCACTTACAGATTAAGATCTACTACTACTGATTATGCCAGAGTGTATACGGAATAGTATTTACCTTTGTCATCTGTATCTCTTATGTATTTCTTTGTTTCTGCCTTTTCTTCAATGATATTTTCTTTATCACATCTTCAGGTACTTTTTTTATGTGTAACTTTTTAATCTAGATAATATGTGTGTGCATGTGTATGTGTGTAAGAAATGACATCCAAAGCATTTTCTTTAATTCTTGTTTGTTTGGGGCAGCTGCCCAGGCTCAACTTTAATAATTCAAGTCTTTTTCAATGATTTAGTGCCACTTTGTCCATTTTTCAATAAAGACTTTTTTAAAAAAAGAATTCAAAGTGTGTGCTTTAATTTTAGTGGACAATCTTGACAACCATGTAGTCAGTTTACTAAATATGAGAAGAAAATGTCTAGCTAACTTTATGTCTATGCTAACAATAGACAAATAGAAAACTATACAAATGGATAAAATAACATTAGAGGAGGAATGAAGAGAAAAACAGGCTGCACAGAAGTCTATATATAGGTAATATCTGCCTGCAATAACACATCTATCAGTCGTTGGATTTTTTTTCTGTGTGTTTTGCTCTGCATTTGTGTGTGTGTGTGTGTGTGTCTTTACCATATGCCCACGAGTCGATAATTTGAAGAAGCATATTTATGTGTGTATGTATTTTTTTTATCCTTGTCTAGTGGTGAGATCTTTGTTTTCTTAATATTGAGCCTCAATCCACACTGAAAACTGCAGTCCCTGCTTCCACAGCAAGCACTTCAGGTCCTCCTCAGTTTCACCAAGCAGGGTTGTGTCGTCTGCATAATGCAGATGAGTCTTTCTCCAATCCTGTTGCTACATTTCTCCTCATAGATCCTAGCCTCCAAGATAGTCTGTTCTGCATAAAGATTGAAAAGGTATGGAGATAGGCTACTTTGCTAGCGTACACCCTTCCCAGTTTTGAACCATGCAGTCCTTGGTCTGACTGCCTCCTGGTCCAAGTATAGGCTTCGCATTAACACAATCAAGTATTCTGAGATTCCATTCTTCTCAGAGTTAGCTACAGTTTGTTATGATTCACACAGTCAAAAAATGCTTTTGTGTAATCAAGGAAACAAAGATAGACATTCTTCTCGTACTCTCTGCTTTCAGCCAATATCCATATGACATTAGTTACAATATCCCTAGTACCACGACCCCTTCTAAACACAGCCTGGACTTCTGGCAGTTCTCTGTTGATGTGCTGTTCCAGTCGATTTTGGAAAATCTTCACCAGAATCTTGCTTGCATGTGATATTAATGATATTGCTCAATAATTTCCATACTCTGTTGGATCACCTTTCTTTGGGATGGGAACAAATATAGATCTCTTCCAATCAATTGGCCAAGTGGTTGTTCTCCAGATTTCCTGGCACACTTCGTGAGTACATCTAGGGCAGCATCTGTTAGTTGAAATATGTCGACCGGTATACCATTAATTCCTGGGTCCTTATTCTTAGCCAATTCATTCAAAGCAGCTTGAACTTCTTCTTTCATCATCATAGGCTCTTGCTCATATATTGTTTCATGAAATTCTTCTGTGTCTGCCAATTCCTTTTGGTATAATGACTCTGCATACTCTTACCAACTTCTTTCAATACTTTCAATACTTGCAGGATCATTTAATATTCTGCCCAAAGCATCCTTAAGTATTGTAACTCAAGACTTGAATTTCCTCTTCAGTTCCTTGAACTTAAGAAATGCTGAGAGTTCGCCCCTTTGATTTTCTGACTCCAACTCTTTGTACATTTCATTATAATGCTTTGTCTTGCCACGCTGGCTTTTGAAATCTCCTCAATGTTTTGATTTCTTCCCTCTGCTTTGGCTTCTCAATGCTCTAGTGCAATATTTAGAGTCTCTTTTGACATCCATTTTGATCTTTTCTTCCTTTGTAATGACCTTTTGCACTCTTCCTGGATGATACTCTTGATATCTTTCCATAATTCATCTGGTCTTCTCTCATTCATTTTCAAGGTCTCAAACCTGTTCCTGATATGGTTCTGAAATTCAGATGGGATACACTCAAGGTCATATTTTGGTTCCTGTGGGCTTGATTTCACTTTCTTTAGCTTCACTTAGCTTAAACTTGCATATGAGTAGTTGGTGATCTGTTCCACAATCCACACCCAGCCTTGTTTTCACAGCTGATATTGAGATTATCTGGTGGTTCTCTCCACAGATGTAATCTATCTGATCCCTATGCTATACTATCAGGTAAAATCCATGTGTATAGTCGGCATTTATGTTTCTTGTAAAATGTATTTGCAACTAATAAATAGTTGATTGTGCAAATTTCTAGCTCACTGAAATGTACAATATGTAACTTCTACATCTGTCAAAGGCAGCTTTTAAAATTGAAAATGGATTCCAGACTCATCTAAAGACTTCAAAAATTGTTAGATTGAGTTAAAACTTTACTTTCTGACAGATCTGTTTACACTCCAGCTGCCTCTGATTTTAAGCTCTCTTACAATATTCCAAATTAAACTGAAAATAGAAGAAAACCTAGCCAAGAGGCTTCATGAAAAGTTTAGAGCAACTCTAAACTCTGACCTCAAGATGGCAGTGTTTGCATTTCCTTTTACAAGTGTCTTCTTAGCTAATCTTGTAAGAAATGTGAATGTGTATTGGATAGCAAGATCTTGGTCTCTGGTTGGCTGGCTTATTGTCTGAGGCCTCCTTTACAGAAGGCCTTAAAAAGAGTGCCAAATACAGAAAACCAGCATTTTTGGAGGCCGCCTCCGTGCAGAAGGATGGAGACACACCTGAGGGCCTTCTTGGTGGTTCTGTGGCTTCATTTTTGTTGTAAGTCAATGAAGAATTTTAGCAAAGCTGTATTTGGGCAAAACAATAGTGATTTGGATAATAGGAAAGCAGCCAAAGGGATGTCTTCCAGTTCATATGAGATTAATTTTGGAGAGTTAAGAAGGGATTCAAAGTGAGAAGCATTCAGATTTAATAACTGGGAAATTGATCTCTGGGGTTTTACATTGCTTTTTGAATAGGGGTGAGTGGCAACAGCCAAGTGAAGCAGAGTCCCTTGTCCCTGATCATCCAGGAGGGAGAGAACTGCACCCTTCAATGCATTTATTCAGTGATTCCCTTTAACAACGTGAGATGGTATAAAGCAGAGACTAGCAGAGGTCTTGTTTCCTTGATAATGATGACGCATGATGATAATGAAAAGTCGAATGGAAGATACACTGCTACTCTGAATGAAACTACTAGGCACAGCGCCCTGCACATCACAGCCTCTCAGCTCAGCGACTCAGCCTCCTTCATCTGTGTAGTGAGCGCACCATGGTTCCCAGGCACTTGTAGCTGGTACCCAAACCCGTGAGAGCTGTCAAGCAGCTTGAGAAGCTGAAGCAGGGACGTTATTATTATTATTATTATTATTAAAGTTGTGGATAATATCACAAGTGGTTAGTACTTCTATGTCAAACCTGCATGGAATTTGTATTTGAACTTGATCCTTAATGTGTACATTACATAAAGATATTGTTGGGGTTAGGTCCCCAGAGGGAAAATCCCTCAAGGTTCATGTTCACAGATAGATGTAAAAACTGATTCAGTGACAAACTAAAAGACATTAGTATATTGGGACAAGAAATTTACTGCCTGGGAGGAAAACGCTGGATTAATTCTGGAGGTATTGGCTGGAGAATTACCACTGAAGATGAGGCAAAGCAGTGAACAACCTTACACAAATATCCCCCAACACACAGCAGAGTTAAGAATTGTCCAGGATGATGAGAAATGTTATCAGTACCCAAACTTCATTTAAGGGGACAAAATTACCCCTTGCTTCATGTATATCTATTTCTGCAAGCATGGCTAAAAACAACAGGGAAGAAGGTCAGTTTGCCCTTACTCTGGCAAGAAACTAGAAAAACAATTTTCCAAAGTGAAAAACAGGCCTAATAAACTCAGCTGGCTTAGCATAAGTGTAACCATTTTGGGGTATTTATAGGATATACCATAAAGTTCTCTTCACTCAGCCTGTGAAGTTAGCTGCCACATTTAGCTATTCCTAAGGGAAATATTTTCATCTTGTATTTCAGCTGCTCCTCGATGATTCTTCTGGTTAGAAGGAAAGGGAGGAGCCACTTTGGGGTGATAATTCTGGTTAGAAGGGAGAAGCCAGATCCATCTTGGGTTTTCCTGTACAGATAGATGTTGCTAATGACAATTACTCAGTGACAGCTTTGTAAATCCATATTTTATGACTGGTCAGGGTATTAGTACCAAAGTCTCAAAAAATATTCTGTGGAGAGAGATATGTTTCACCAGATAAACCACGCTGCAGAGTAAGGGACTTGCATGTGACACCAACTCTTGGATCACTTTCTATAACTGATCTGCTCAGACTATCATGCCCCTAAGACACTTTGAGGCAGTGGGGCAGCTGTCACAGGTTCTTCAGCCAAATGTGGTAGAAAGACACTTTAGGGACAGAATGTATTGTATAGTACTAGCCTGGGCATTGGTTTTCTGAAAGTAGTTGTGAAATTCCTTTTTGGATCAGTTGCTATAAAGTGTCATTGAGTCTCACACAATTCTTGGTGACCCTATGAACAACAGATTCTAAACCCTGCCCAAACTGTGTCGTCCTTATCAACACTGACACACTAGACCCCATTGCTACAGTCATTGTATCAATCCATCTGGTTGAAGGTCTTCCTTTCTTTCACTGACCCTCCAGCTTCCCAAGCATAATGTCCTTCTTCAAGGTCTATCCTCTCCTAACCATGTGCCCAAAGTCTGTGAGATGAAGCTTTGCCATCTTTGCCTCTAAGGACAATGCTGGCTGCACTTTCTCTAATACATTCCTGTTTGCTCTTTTGGCAGTCCATGGATATTCAGTTCTCTTCTCCAACGTATCAATTCAAAGTCATTAATTTTTCTTCTGTCATCCTTATTCATTGTCCACCTCTCAGATGCACAGCAAATGATTGGAAAACCATGGCAGAGTCAGGTACACCTTAGTCTTTAAACGGACATCATTGCTCTTCAGGATTTTGTAGCAGTCCATAATAGCAGACTTTCTCAATGCCACAAATCTCCTGGCTCCTGATATAAAAGGTGCTATTTTAGAACAATTAGAGAGATGTAAACATTTTGATAATTAAATGAAATACAGATTTATTTGAAAGGAAGATACCATCAATTGAGAAAAATATAAAGTATATATATTTCAGTCATACATGAAGGCCTATATGTCCAGTCTCTTGATGTTTATTGGATTATTTTTTTGAAGAATCACTGGTGGCATAGTATATTATGTGTTAGGCTGTTAATTGAAAAGCAGGTTATTTGAATGCATCAGCTGCTCTGCAGGAAAGACCATCTCTTCCCATGTGTCAGCACCAATTTGATGGCAGTGGGCTTTTGCTTGGTTAAATAGGGGAGGGTAGAATAGAGTTGTTTTAGATTTTCCTTGGAGGAAGAATGATTTTTATGTATAACTTGTACATGGTGGAAATTAAGGATTCACTGTGGTCCAAAAAAAAAGCAAGAGATCTAACTGACAAATAATAGCTGCATCTCTCCAACAAATTTGCACCTACTTCTACTTCTAATATGATTCTCTTTCCATGTGACTTCTTCAGAGAGTCAGTCACTGTATGAGTCTGTATTTAGACAAATGGTTGGCTTTCTGGTTGGCTAGGGAGCTCCTCAACTTCCTGTGATGACAGAATTATAAACATGCACTCAGGGAAGCATCAGCAAATCTGATGACTAGAAGCATGGAGAAGTCCTCAGGAGCTTCCTTTATGATTTTCTCTTTGCATCTGTGCTGTGAGTTGGTGGGATCTGGAGATGTAACTAGATAAAGCAGATTTCCCCCTTGAGTCTGGAAGCTTTAGAGGGGCCGTTAGAGCTAGATAGATTTCATATGGGGACTATGGAAAGAAAGTTTACCTTTGACAAAGTAGTCAGCCATTCATGGGTCACCTTTGTCTGTGGTTTTGTATCTCTACAGGTGTGAGCAACCAGCTTATATTGAAGCAGAGTCCTTCATTCCTGAGCATCCAGGAAGGATCACGTGGCATTCTCAACTGTTCTGCTCAACAAAAAACATTTTTTAATTTCCTTTGGTTTAGGCAGTATCGTGGAAAAGGGCTTGAACCTCTGACCTTCACTCAGTCAAACCAAGATGATCAGGCAGAAAAAGCATTTAATGAAGATCTTGGAAAACCTAAGCTGTTTAATCTCTTCAATATCCCAGAATCTCAGCTTGAAGACTCAGGCACCTACTTCTGTGCTTTGTGGCAGGCACAGTGTTCTCTAAGCACCTGCAGCCTGCATACAACCTTGCAGCTGGGTCTCTTCATGCAAATCTAGGCTTGAGGGCACAGTGAAGGTAGTTTCTTTTACTTAAAGAGGGGGTTTTGGCTATAATCTTTGTCTTCAAATGGATTCCAACTCATGGAAACCCCATGTGTCACTGTGTGGTATTCAAGACTAATCTTTCAGAGGTACACTACCAGGCTTTTCTTCTGAGGTGACCTTGGTTGAGTACAAAGTGCCAATGTTTTGTTCAACAGTTGAAGGGTTAACATTTGTGTTACCAAGGTGGTTTTATTCACTTGTAAAAGAAAGTTTTCTGGTGGGGGTAAGACTGAGAAAAACTGGATAAATTGTGTATACTGCACTGAAACAGATGAGGGACTGAATAATTTAGAAGCGATGTATGATAGGGTATTATGGTTATCACAAGAGTCCACAATTAAGGTTGCATAGTGGAATGTACTTGGGGCAGTGGGAGGGGTACAGGGGGATTGTGTACCAGGGAGGGAGTCTTTCTTTTACTTTTGAAAGAGAGGAGCAAACTGGGGGCCAGGGGGAGAGGGCTGGGCGGGGAGAGAAGTGCAGCAATGAATGAATGGAAATCCAAATTCTCTGTAAATGTTCATTAAAATTATTTTAAAAAATTGTAAAAGAAAAAAAAAGAAAGTTTTCTAAATAATCTCTGAATCCAAGCAGAAGTGAATACCATTTCCTTACTACAATGAATTGGAATTTATGTTAAATTTCCTTTTTTGTTTATTTAATTCTTATTGACCAGTACAGACTATACTAGTCCTGGACCCAAGTACCCCTCTCCCCTTTCATTTCCTCTGTTTTGCCCTTTACTGTCTGATAAAAGTCTCCTTTGAAGATCAGACTTGGATCCATGAAACACATTTTCTCCAATTCGTACTCTTTCCACTGGTACTTTACTCATTTGTTTATAATCTTTATGACATTTTCTGTGATCTGTATGCCACTTGAAATATTATTTCATTAAATTGGTTTATATGAAATAGATTTTAAAGTTATTATTGTTGTTATGTACCGTCGAGTTATAACCCACTCATAGTTAACCCTCCAGCAGGATTCTACAAACAGTTTCATTGCATAGGAGATCGCCCATCTTTATCCAGCAGAGCAGCTGATGGATTTGAGCTATATGCCTTTGGATTAGCAGCACAATTTTTTACCACCAAGCCACCAGAGTACTTATGTAAAAAAGAAAATAAGGAAATCAACATATCCTTACCATAATCTATTGGAAAAAGAGCTGCCTCTAAATTAAGTCTGACTTACAGTGATCTTTTATTCAACAAAGAAGAAATTTATGCATCTGAGTTTTTAGATTGAATTTGTCAAAGATTCCATTTTTCTTGGCTTTGTAACTGGACAAACAAGGTATCATGCATCAGTCTCCTCAACTGGCACAAAGATTTTTTTCTCATCAACATGTGCTTTATTTCCAGATCTTGAAGACAGTAAGACAGCTCAACAAGACTGTCTTGCCACTTTCCAGGTAGTTAGAGGTTTTATATCTTTGTCAACTATTAATTTACTTGACATATTATTAACCCATTGTAAAGTAGTTGTGAAAATGCCCCCAAATGGTCAGATCTAAGCTGAGCTAGTTGAGTCCATCTTTGATTTGTTTTCCCAGTTCCTCTCTTGTCTTAGTGAATAGCTCTGGGCGGATGGATCTTTGACCTTCTTGTTACTGGCCATGTTTATAGAACTAGCTAAAAGTCAAGCATTTCATCAATTTATGCATTCCTTAACCTAACCATAGTGGGGGTTCTTTGCGTAAGGATCTAAATAATGGGTAGCTTCCCCCACACCTTTAGTACACAATGTTACTGGTTGACCACTGCCAGGTCCTTGCAGTATTGTTCCCCCCTTCCCCCCAGAACCTCCTCCCTGGTCAGTAAGTTTCCTGCCTCAATAAAATAAAAGTAATGTCTTTTAGTCTGTCTCTGGGCCCTTTTTTTGGTTTTGTTTTTTTTTTTGTCTATCTGTGAACGTGAACCTTTAGGCTCTTTGCCTCTGGGCAACGAAACTTCAATACCTGTGTTCAATGTTATAGGATTTCCATACAAGAAGGATATTTACCATATTACAAAGAAAACAGTGCCAAGATTCTACAGTGCCTACATTTGACTAATAGTATACAGTTTCTACAAACAATGCTAACATTATTATCTCCTTCCCAGAGTAAAAAGATTTATTTGAGAAAAGTATTTACCTTTCTGAGATAAATGGTACTTTCATCTCAGTTTGAGGTTCCCCATATTTTTCCAAACAGTAACATTTTCCCAAGATGTTGTTTTTATTCTTAGGTGCCCTTGGGTTGAGTATGATTCACAGCGAGCCTATGAAAACAGACCTGAATCCTGTCCTATTCTGTGCCATTCTTCTCATGTCTAACATACTTGAGTCCATTGCTGCAGTTGAGGGTCTTCCTTTCTTTGGCTGACCCTCCACCTTTTCAAACTTGATGTTTCTCTCCAAGGAACAGCCTTTCCTAACAACATGCCCAAAGTATGTGAGATGAAGCTTTGATCTCTTTGCCTCCAAGGAGCACCCAGACTGTACTTTCTCTAAGACATATCTGTTCTTTTGTTCTCCATTCCAGTCCTTGGGATACACAGTATTCTTATCCAACAGCACAACTCAAAGGCATCAGTTATTTTTCTATCGTCTTTAACTATTGTCCAGTTCTCACATGCACAGGAAGTGACTGAAAAAAAAACCATGGTTTAACTCAGTTACCTCAGCATTCAAGTTTACGTCATTATTCCTCAATAATTTGGAGACACCCTAGCCTGCACACTTTCCCAATACAACAAAATCTCCTGATCTGACTGCTGGCACCAAGAATGTCAGTTGTGGATTCACCTATAAAGAAATAATTGATAATTTGAATATTTTCTCCATCTAGCCTGATGTTACCTATCACTCCAGTGGTGAGAACTTTTGCAGTATAATCCTTTTTGAATACTGTAGTCTTTAATGGCCACAGCAAGCATTTCAAGTCCCCCTCACCTTCAGCAAGCAAGGTTTTGTCATCTTCATAACACAGGCTGTTCATGAGTCTTCCTGCAATCCTGACACCACATTCTTTTTCATAGGGTCTAGCTTCTCAAACGATTTGTTCAATATACAGACTGAATAGGTATGGAGAAAGGACACACTCTTAATATTCTTAATTTTAAACTGTGCAGTGTTTCCTTAGACAATGACTAAGGAGAATAGAAGGAGAATTGATGCCTTTGAAGGCTGTGGTGCTGGAGAAGAGTATTGAATGTACCATGGACTGCTAAGAAAACAAACAGATTCACCCTGGAGAGGGTTAAACCAGGTGGCTCCTTGAAGGCAAGGATTCTGAGGCTCCACCTAACATACTTTGGACATGTTGTAAGGAGGGACCGGTCCTTGGAGAGGGACATCATATTTGGGAGGATAGAGGGACAGCGCAGGAGGGAAAGGCCCTCTATGAGGTGGATTGATTCAGTGACTAGGGTAATAAGGCTGGGTGTATCAGAGAGTGTGATTGGCACAGGACAGAGCAGTTTAGGGCTGTTGAATATAGGTCGCTATGAGTCGCAAGTGACTCGATAGCATATAACAACAACAGTATTTCCTTGTCCTTTTGTGGCAACAGCTTCTTGGTCTAGGTATAGATTTTGCATGAGTGTAATTAAGTGTTCTTGAATTTCCATTCTTCTAAATGTTAATCATAATTGGTCATGATTCATAAAAATACTTTTGTATAGGCACTAAATCAGAAATAGACATTTTTCTATTATTCTCTGCTTCAAGTCAGGATCTATCTGACATCAACAATGATATCCCTGATGCCATGGCCTTAGGTTTGGGTTTTAATAGCCCATGCACTAAATATTTACAATTCTAGCTTTACTAATGTAGAGAAGGACACACTCAGAGAAATTAAACATGAGTTTGGAGATCCAAAAGCAAACTAAGGTGCTGAATCTTCTTATAGAGAAATAATCAGTAATGAAAGCTTAAACTCAAACAGGGTGCAAATATTTCAGTTCATTTAATCCTATCTCATGTTGGAGTTTAAACACAATCCTGAGTTTAATGGACACTATCTTTCAGGTTCACAATCAACACTCATGGCAGCATCAGTCAATAAACCAAAAGTTACATTGCATTGGAAAGATTTCCTGTCAAAAATTTCTCCAAAAAGCTTTGTTAAGTGACTGATGCTGGCTTAAAAACTAAGTTGTCCCCAAGCCAAGCTCTGATATTTTCAACTGCTTCCCAGATATCTGATAATTGGAAAATGAATAAAGATGAGAAAAACTGATGCTTTTGAATGAAACTTGGTCTCACAAATTTTGGGCTCCTTTGGGAAAAAGACATGCTGAGAAAGGTGAGTTAGAGAAAAAGAGTTTCAAAATATGAATCAACATAGTTACTGTAACAGTGGGCTGGAGCATGACAGAGGTCATGAGGACGGTGCAGGACAGGGTAACATTTAGAGCTGTGGTTTATAGGGCAGCTGTGAATCGTTATGGCCTCAAGGAACATAGCATTCATTACAACATAGCAAACAAACAGACGAAGCTAACTCTTTGTACCAAAGGTCAACATTACTTCATTCCTTAAGGTTATTTGCTTCAAGTTCAATCCTAAGAGATTTCTTGATAAAGAATGGCTGACATTTTGAATTATTATACTCCCAGCAAGAGAAGGAGAAATATAAAATACTGGTCGAGGGTTACAAGTAGGATTACAAATGACTAAATGATGCCACATTATTATCACATGGGCCAACTGGCAGCATCATTAT
>NW_006399776.1:21180925-21182621 GCF_000299155.1 Elephantulus edwardii
GACATACTTTGGGCATGTTTCAAGGAGGGACTGGTCCTTGGAGAGGGACATCATATTTGAGAAGGTGGAGGGACAGCTCAAGAGAGGAACACCCTCAATGAAATGGATTGATCCAGTGATTCGGGTAATGGACATAGGTGTGTCAGAGACAATAATGTGGGCACAGGATAGAACAGGCTTTAGAGCTCTTAGAGATAGGGTCATGACAAATCGCAAATGACTCAATAGCACATAACAACAAAAACAAGCAAAATATTACTGAATACAATAAAAAAATATCTAGAGCAGTACCTTGACAAAGAATAGCCAACAGTTCAGGATGGGTTCAGAAGAGGCCATGGTTCCAGGGATATCAATGCTGTCAGAAGGATCCTGGCTGAAAGCAGAGAATACCAGAAGAATGTCTGTTTGTGCTTAATTAGCTGCATGGGTCATAACAAATTATAGCTAACGTTGAGAAGAATTGTGCAGTGTCAGAGGTTTATTGTTCAGAATGTATTTCCTAGCCATTGATTAACTATTAATTTTGTGATGAAGTATTTCTTATATTAAGGAGATAGAATTAGGGAAGGATACAAGCCTTGCCCTACTAGAGGCCTATATAAGCTCACGAGAGCTCAATGCTAACTCTCTTTTGAGATACTCGCTTTCCTGGAACAGAGCATTTGGCTGTGCCTGGCCCATCATCACTCACCAGTCTCTGCAACACTGGCCTGCCAGACCCAGACTTGTGTGAGCCATTTCCCTAATGGATTTGAGTCTCTGTAAGACCTTCCAGCAAACCACTAAATCCAAGGGATATAAAAGAGCTGGGGAACCGAATGAAGGAGTACAGTTGGTGTTGGACATCATAGAGTGGTACAGAAGATCAAACATTTGGGAGACTCTTAACTTTCCCCTTTTTGAAACCAGTCTGCTACTAATCTTCGCAAAGTAGCTAAGGAAGTAGCTAAGAGAATACGCCATCCCCTTTTCCTTATGAATCAGGGTGAAGTCTCTCTCAGGGAGGAGTGATAGGGAATGGCAAAGGACACACCGACAAAGGAGATTAATCAGAACTGACTTTGACAAGCACTGTGGCAATTGGACAATTAAAACAGACATTCGGATGGCGGGGAAGAAGAACAAACTGGGGAGGAGGGTGGAGAGAATGGTGTGGCAATGAAGGAGTGAAAGCCCAGAATCCCTGTGAGTGTTCATTGAAACTAATAAAATTTAATAATAATAAAAAAAGAGTGCTCCATTAGACAAAATGAGACTAACCTGTGGCATTAGCCTTAATTATATTTCCTAGATGCTCAAATTCAGCCAGCTGTGAATATGTCCTCATGTATAGACAGCCAGGATATAGTACATCATCCATTATTACCTGTACAAGATGGTTTAAATCAACAAACTAATCTTGAGTTTAATTGACAATAAGTAGGGACAACAGAAACACAAAAAAGCCTAGCATTCCCAGTGGAGAGATGCTTTGTGGTCCATTTGCCTTACTTGAGACATATACATAAATTTTCTTTTCTTTAAATTAAATTTTATTAGTTTTAATGAACATTTACAGATATTTTGGGTTTTCATTCATTCATTGTTGCACTGTTTTCTCCACCCTCATTCCCAGTTCGTTCTTCTTTCCTCCCCCCCAATGTCTGTTTTAATTGTTCAATTGCCACAGTGCTTGTCAAAGCCAGTTCTGATT
>NW_006399776.1:21183437-21187330 GCF_000299155.1 Elephantulus edwardii
CATAAATTTTCAAAGGACACGGGATTTTTTGTTTTATTTTGAGATTTATTACTAAATTTAATTTGCATCAGAATTAGATCAGTGTCATGAAGCTGTAAAAGCAGTTCTAATGAGTATTTTTAACCTCTATTTCCAAGACTATTCCATTATCAGAAAAAGTTTATGAATTGGTGTCAGTCAGATTGAAATCAGATTGTACTGATTGATTTGTTTGTACACACAAAGGAGTTGAGAGGGCAGTTTCTGTTGAGAAACTAATACTATTGGTGCCAGGCACAGAATAATAGTTAAAGACAAATCATACTCAGATGAGATATTCTGTTTTTAATAGCTTGTGGAAGAGAATGACAAACCTAATAGATCAGATTGCCAGCTCCTGCTGTTGAAGAGGCCATACCAGATTAAGGGATCACTGATCTACATGCTCTCATCATCTGTTCATACCCAAACCTTTTGTATAAGAGGATCAAAAGCAAGAAGGGTAGGCTATTTTTGTGACAATTATAGAGACAGACCTATTATACTTACAACTTTGGTTCTTCTGGGCCCTTGCACTTAGTCTTAACTAAGTGGTAGTTAAACTCTTCATCTTGGACATGTTCATCCAACAGACTAATCCAGGTGGCTCAATCAGAATAAAATTTTAATCCCTTTTTAAAAAAATTTTAATGAACATTTACAGAGATTTTGGATTTACATTCATTCATTGTTGCACTTTTCTCCCAGCCACCCCCACGCCCCTCAGTTCACTCTTCTCTTTGAAAAGTAAAAGAAAAATTCCTTCATTGATACACAATCCCCCCGCACCCCCAGCCCCCACCCAGAGTATACTCCACTCTGCAACCTTCATTCCAGACTCTTATGATAATCATAATACCCTATAAGATATTGCTTTTAAACTGTTCTCTCTCTCAAAAAATTTTAATCCCTTTTGACCAACAACCACCTAGAAGATGTATCAACTGGGCTGACTGTAGTTGTTATTAAAACAGAGAATCATTTAGCCTACTTCTATAACAGCTTAGTACATGATCTTTTTTATGTTTCTCTTGGCAAACATAGCCTGCAACTCTGGATAATATGTACAAACCAAACAAGAAGATTCCAAACGATAAAGAGAAGATAAAAAAAAAACCCATACGGACTAAAAACTTTGAAATTGGATAAACAATACAGCATTGAAACACCTACGTTCCTTTCTCCTCCTCTCTCCCAGTTGAGAGGAAGCTCTGGTGGCACATAATCTGTATGCAGTTACACTACTAATCCAAAGGCAGCATTGTGCAGGTTTGAATATACCATGGCTCCGTAGGAGAAATTTAGAAATGAGTTTGAGTGGGATTTTTTGTGCTTTGAATTTTTAAAAAAAAATTCCAATTGGGTACTGGATAAATCAATCACCTCGAAATTCCACAGATACATACCAAAAAAGGTCCTGAGGAAAGCCTACTCTCTATAGTAAAAAATGAGAAAAGGGGCAGTTTAGGAAGACATACATTTGTTTACTAACCTACCAATCTGGTCCAGCCAAACACTACAGAAAAGATTATGGTAAAACGACTTCACCATTTCCAGCAAAACTGAGTGAAGAATCCAGACTTCCATGCTTTAAAAAAGTAATATATGATTATGCTTTGGATAAAATTTTATGTAACAAACTAGGGCCACATTATACAACTTGTTCTACGACACTAGTTACGCTTTCCAAGTCAGTTTTCTTCTTGCTTCACCAAACTAGACTCCTTATCCCTCTTCATTGTCTCTTCTTTGCTTCAGTGTTAATGTTGACAATTTTGTCTCATTAAGAGAGCACATATTCATTGATAATATTGTTGTTTTATAAGTCAAACAATTAGGTGAATGAAAGGGGGCTTCTGAAGAGGCATCAGTTCCAAGTTCAAAGAATATCTTAATGCGAGAGTGTTGGGAATTTCTGCATTCTCTGTTTATCCTGTAAGGCTGTTGGTTTTTTTTTTTTATTTTGTTTTGTTTTTTTTTAAAAAAACACTTTCAAAGAAATTTAAAGACAGTCTTTTTCTCTCATTCTCTCTGTAGGTTTCTACAAGTGCTCCTATCTGTAGCCCTGTTAAAATGTTTTTCCCTGGCTGTGAGCTTGTTCAGTAAATTATAGGCTTAAATTTTACTTTATTTTAGTAAAAGGTTCTCAAAAGAACCCTAATGCAAAAGTTAAAAAAAATAAATTTAAAAAATGAGAGATGGAGGAGTTGGGGAGAGTGTATCTGGTCTGACACAAAGAAGAGTTATGCAGTATGAAATGCTTCTTGCATCCCCAAGAGCTCACTTAGATTCCAATAATGGAATGCTTTGTGCTTGATTCTCCAGTGCAAGAGGGTGGTTATTTGAATTGACTGTTCTTGCTTAGATAAGAAAGGATATTTGATCTATTACTACTATTACTACTACTACTACTACACCACACACACACACACACACACACACACACACACACACACACACACACACACACCCTTTCATGTACCGACATATACATTTTGACTTGCATCGTACATTTTCCAAATTCTAATTTAACCAAGTGTCAGGGTTTTGCTTTCAAGAGTTCACTGAATGTGTTTGCATTTTTATTCTCTTTGGTCATAGTTTTGAATCACAAGATGGCAGTGTTTTCTCAGGGGCCTCCCAAGAAAACAAGTTCTCATGTGTTCCTATATATGTGCTGTGTGTGAGAGAGAAAGAGAGAGCGAGCAAGTGAGCGCACACATGCGAACACGCACACACAGGTGGAGAAAGGAGGGGGAGGAGAGGCGTGGCCAAACAACAAGCATGGTGAAAAGAGTATTTGCTAATTGGTAGAAGAGATTCTTTTTACTATTCTAAAGCAGAAAAAATTATAGAAATTCACGAGCTAGATTAATGTTTAAGGTTTAAAACGTGGATCATCAGTGAATCAAGGGAGAAAAGAATGACGGCTCCAAGAATTTCACTAGTGATCCTCGGTCTTCAGTTACACTGTAAGTTTTGGAAACTTGTTAGATTATTAGATTGTAAAGTATCTGGAGTTATTTCATACTCTTTGTGAGAAGAAAGATGACAATATCCCACTCACCTCTGACTTTTAACTGATTTGAAGAGTCAAAGAGGCAAGAATTTTAGGAACCTTGTGATAAAATAATTTAATTCTGAACAGTACGTATCTACTGCTCTATCAACTTTTTATTTGATCACTGCTTTTTATTTGTTCGTTTTGCATTTGCACAGGGTCACTGAGCCAAAAGAAAGCGGTGGAGCAGAGTCCTGGATCCCTGAGTATTCCAGAGGGAGCCACAGCCTCTCTCAACTGCACTTACGAGGACCGTGCTTCTCAGTACTTCATGTGGTACAGGCAATATTCCGGGAAAGGTCCTGAGTTCCTCATAAACATATATTCTAATGATATAAAAAATAAAGGAAGATTTGCAGCACAGCTTAAGAAGGACAGCCAGTATGTCTCCTTGCTCATCACAGACGCCCAGCCGGATGACTCAGCTGTCTACCTCTGTGCGGTGAGCCCACAATGCTCCCCAAGCACCTGCTGCTCATACCCAAACCTGCAGCTGGGGCTCCAGGAATGCTTAGACTGCAGGGCAGAGAAAGCCTGTTGTCTGTCTAGGTGCAGATGGTAATGAAGATTAACAGTATGAAGAATGTGATTGATAAAATAATTATTTTCATCATCTTTAAAAGAATTTACCCTGAAAGGAAATTAAAGACCAAATATAGGTTAAAATTAATCTCAAGGGAATTGTTTATTTTTTTCTTTTCTTATTATTAAATTTTATTAATTTTAATGAACATTTATGGAGATTTTGGGTTTTCATTCATTCATTGTTGCACTATTTTCTCTACCCTCCTCCCCAGTTCGTTCTTCTTTTTTT
>NW_006399776.1:21189186-21191507 GCF_000299155.1 Elephantulus edwardii
AAGTCTGTTTTAATTGTCCAGTTGCCACAGTGCTTGTCAAAGCCAGTTCTGATTAATCTTCTTTGTCAGTGTGTCCTTTGCCATTCCCTATCACTCCTCCCTGAGAGAGACTTCACCCTGATTCATAAGGAAAAGGGGATGGCATATTCTCTTAGCTACTTCCTGCTGAAAAGGATGCTGTAGGTTTCAGGGTGAAGATCTTCTCTGACTACTCTAAAGGGCCAAGGAATTGTTTACTATGTTATATATGACAAAAAATACTTTAATTTGCCAACTGAGATATATTCACATACTTCTTTGTACACCTTGACTTTTTTTTGGGGGGGGAAGTGATAACAAAACAGAAATGAGAAGAGAAGAAAAAAATAATAATCTACTTTGAGGGGAAAATTATGTTATACATGGTTTCAGCTATAGATTTCTCTATTTACCTACTTTCTGCTGAAATGTCATTCCTCGATTAGATAAGAATATATTCACTGGGTAAGTAGAAAGACTAGAATAAGAAGCAAAGATTCTACATATTTTCAGAGGTTCTATGTTGCCAATTTTGGGTTTGGGCTGAGTAGAATGAAAAATTCTTATCTTCAACGTTATGAGAGAGTAAATTCATTCCTATGTATTTTAGTGAGGAAAGGTGGTGGTGAAAAAGCATGAATGTTTAAAATGTCCATAACCTCTGCAGAGTAGAGAAATACAAAATGAGTTCTGAGCATCCTGAGAAGGAGTCTTCTGTAAGTATTTAAAAGAATTCCAGACTCCAAGGGAATTTGTTGTCTAAAGACTTGTATGGGTCCATTATTGCTGCCGTCTTGAAGGAACACAGTTTGCATCCACTAGCAGCAGCAGCTCTGCAGGAAAAGCTGGGCAATCTTCTCCAGTGTGATTTACAGACGCTAAACCCCACTGGAGGGTCAGCTATGAGTCAATTCCAACTCGGCATAAATAATGAGTGTACATGATAATATTAAGGATATTTTAATCTTGGAGAATAAAGTCAGAACAACAATCATTAAGAATATTTCTCTCACTAGATTTCTTGGCACCATGCAAGTGTCCTTCAACTTATGCCTACGTTTGAAAAAAAAATGTTTAGGGCCAGAAAGAAATGAAAGGGTGTCATCGATGTTAAGGTGAACTACAGGAAAAAGTATAAAATATTCATTGTAAACTCAAAAGTGTAGTTCATAGGTCATGGCACTGCTTATGTTGTTCAGAGGATGGGGGAAAATTGGAAATAGGGAGGTAAGATTTCTGCTCAGTTTTGCTTAAAAATTCACCCACTGAGCGGATGCAACTCAATCAGGTTCTGCTTTTAATTATATTCTACAAACTGAAGATTCTGACATATAGGTCCATATCAGATAAGAAATATTTAAAAGGCAAAGAGAAAGAACAAGAAATTTTGCTAAATTCAAGGTATTAAAATTCAAGTTCCACACGTATTGTGTACCTTCTTGTAAGAATTTGTTTTGAGATGTTATTAATTGGCCATTTGACCCCATGCTAGTTGTTGTTAGATGACTAGGAGTCAGTTCAAATTCACTTTAGAATGAAGCCCTGCCCAATGCTGTGCAATTCTCACTCTTTGCTGTTCTTAAAGAAATTGTTTCCATCTGTGCCAATTCATCTCATTGAATATCTTTCTCTGTTTAGATGACTCTCTAGTTTTGTCATTAGGAGTTTAGGAAAAATTCATCAACAACCTGTGTTATGTAGATGATATAACCTTGCTTACATAAAGTGAAGAAGACTTGAAACACTGAAGAAGATCAAAGACTTCAATATGGATTACATCTCAATATCAAGAAAAAAAAATCCTCATCAATGGACCAAAATACAGTATCATGATAGTTGGAGAAAAGATTGAAGTTGTTAACAACTTCATTTTACTTGGATCCACAATCAACAGCCCTGGTAACAGCAGTCAAAAAAAATCAAAAGACATGTTACATTGGGAAAACTCCCATCAAAGACCTTGCCAAAGAGCTAAAGAGGACAGATATTAGTGTAAAGACTAAAAAGTGCCTGATACTAGCCTTGGCATTTTCAGTTGCTTCTTAAACATCTGAAAGGATATGGTATGGAGAAAGGATATAGCCCTGATGCACACATTTCTTAACTTTAAACCATGTAGAACACTACATGTTCTATTCACATAATAGCTTCTCCATCTCTATTTCACATGAGCACAATTAAGTGTTCTGGGATCCCTATTCTTCTCAATGTTAACCATAATTTATTATGATCAAATGTTGTTGTTGTTGTTGTTGTTGTTATGTGCCATCGAGTCGCTTGCGACTCATAGCGACCCTATGTAC
>NW_006399776.1:21193682-21212787 GCF_000299155.1 Elephantulus edwardii
ACCATCAGGTGAGATCCATGTGTATAGCCTGCATTTATGTTTCTTATAAAAGGTATTTGCAATGAATAAATCATTGAATGTGCAGAACTCTATCATTCTATCTCCAGCCTCATTTCTCTCACTTCTAAGAGTGGAGTAAAGCTTTCAGCCAATGAAGGATCTTTGTTTGCTGGCACAGCATGACCCAGGATGAGGAGAAGCAACTGCAAACAACCATTATTGACTAGCACAAGGAATGTACACAGTATGAATCTAGGTGTGAATGACTATATGAAACACAAAGTGAAAGGGGGAAAAATGTTTAAATAAAGAAATTACCAAAAGAAAAAAAGAAGTTAGATGGAGCACATCAATATTGATGTTCTGGGTATTAATGAGCTTAAATAGACTGGTACTGGCAATTTTGAATCAGATAATCATATGATTTACTATGGTAGAATATCAGTTTGAAGATGAATGGTCACATTTGTTGCCAAAAAAGACTATTTCCGGATATATCTTGAATTATAATAATAGCCATGTCTTTACATATATAAGGAAGAGCTGTTATTCAATTATATGCACCAACTACTAAATTCAAAGAAGGAAAAAATTGATGCAGAAGATCTACTGTCTGTAGGCTGAATTTGATAGGACATGCAGCCAAGATGCTTTAATAGTTATAACTGGTGATTGAAATGCAAAAGTTGCAAACAAAGAAACAGATTCATAGAAAGGAGGCTGACAATCACATAATAGTGTTTTATACAGATTTCTCCATTGTGAATAACTTTTTTTAAAAAATCATGTTATCATTGTATACATAGACTTTTCCAAATGGAAGATAAGATAGTCTTTGATTTTCATTTTAATTCATTTTTAGCAGACAGGGCTGTATTGCCTGTATTGTAGCTATTATCATTGAGCCTTCCTTCAGTTCTAATACTATTTCTTTCTTCATAAAGGTCAGCTTCTTGGCTTATGTGTTCAACATAGAAAATGAAAAAATAAGGTGCTATACCACAACTGTTCTAGCTATTTTAAAAATAGTATTTTACTCTCTTTTCACTGAAGTTTATGCAAGGAATTAGATCCCATTTAACAATTTCTGTACAAGTTGTCCAATAACATAAGTTACATTTCCCACAATGTGTTAACATTCTTTTAAACTGTGTCTTGTTGGTCTGTCTTTGATGTTCTAGTTCCCGTGTCATCTTGATCTACTTATCTTTGCTTTAGAGGAAATATGGCACATTTCGTCTCATTTACATGATTTTCACTGGAGCATCAGATTTATAGATAAATGTCTTTATTTTCTGTGCTACTGTGTTATTTTGCTGAAAGAGGATTCAGGGCCTAGTAGTTTTGGGTCAAGATTTAAATAGTATCTCAAGGAATCTTTTAGTTTCTACTATAAATCTGGACTTTTAAAGAATTAGTGTTCTGTTCTGTGTTTTTCTCTCATTCTGTCAAGGCTCACCTATTGTGGCCCTGGTCAGGATGGTTGAGAGTGGTAACTGAATACCATCTAGTTTTTGTTTTTTTTTTTTAAAAAAGAAAATTTTTATTTTATACTGGTTTACTTCACTATAGTGTTCTTTTTGTCTATTTTCTAAGTTTTAATTTCTTTCTCTGTTGTGTACTGTAGAGTTGGAACCGACCCATAGTTGACCTTTTGGTGGGTTTTCAGAGACGGATAATGACATGGGAGAAGATTGCCTTAAACTGCATGCTTTCAGGATTGCAGTGGAGCTTCTTGCCACTAGGCCACCAGAGGTCACCTGTTTAATTAAGTTTATCTAGTAAGTCTTGAAAACCTTAAAGAGTTGAAATTTTTGCTAACATACTTTGTTAAAAGAAGACATCTAAATAAATATGAGACATTATTATTCAAAGCAAAGACTAAGGATTTTTAATAATGACTGAAAAATAAGTATAGGGTTTTTTTTCCCTTTAGGAATGATTTAATGACATTCTGCTCATCATTTTGTTTTCAGGAAGAAATGACTTTAATAAGTCTTGGATTATAACACTGAGCTTTCCTATGTACAAATACAGATGGAAAGAGAATCACCTATATGTGAAAATAAGTAATGTTGGTCTGGTCTTCTTGGTTTTATATTTAGGAATAAAAGACTAAAGAAGTAGATTCCTTTTGCTGCTTGCTTATGTTTTCCTCAAGAAGTCTTCCTGATTCTGATGTTTGGATATGTGGACTTATCATTTTAATTAGCAGCTTTTCCCTTATGCTGAATGAGTAGAAAGTGGGAAGTTAAGCAACTCTTTTACTGTATCTGTTGCTTTGCTGATGACTCAAAGGTGGGAGTTTCAAGACCACCAACTGCTCCAAGGAACAAAGATGAACAATCTCTTCTCATAGGATTTATAGCCCCTGAAAACCTGTTGGAGAGTCAGCTATGAGTCAGTTCTGACTTAATGAGTTGAGGTGTTTTGTGTTTTTTGTTTGTTTGTTTTCATTCCCATCATACAAACTTAACTCTATGAGCTTGGAGAAACAATGAAAGTTAATATAAGTGTTCAGGTCTTTCATTTATAGGGTAGCTATGAATTGTTTATGACTCTATGACACTAACAACAATAACAATAGAGAGAGCTCTGTTGGCCTAGTGGACAGAAAGTGATGCTTCCAAGCCAAAGGTGGGTGATTTTAATCTGTGATCCCCAGGCCTGGTTTTAATTGTTTCTGGTCAGACATTCTTCTAAGTGGTATAGCACCGGTCCATCCATTTGCTGTACTGAGGTAACTCGTGGTTGCTGTGATGCTAAACATTGTGACACTGATGTATCAAATGTGATAATTGTTACCCATGGTGGACAGTGTTTGGTGGAGTTCCCTGATTAAAACAAGCTTGGAAGCAGGAGTAGCATCTACTTCCAAAATAGCTTGCCTCCGGAAACTCTATGAACTTGGAGAAAAGTGTTCAGGTCTTTCATTCATAGAGTTGCTATGAGTCATCTATGACTTGACGGCACTTAACAACAACGCATAAACTTAGTTTTTGCTTATGCAATTCAAATCCACAATTGCTCTGGGGGAGAAAGTTGAGTAGTATCCTCTTATTAAGATTTATAGCCTCAGACACTGAATAAAGGAAGTGTTTTTTTTAATTGAAACCAATTCAACCAACTAAACGCAATACATTGCTGTAATATTGGAACTGACTCATAACTGATCCTCCAGTGGGTTTTCAGAGGCAATGCAAAGTTGCACTGCCAATCCAAAGGAATGTGGTCCAAATCCACCAACTACTCAATGGGAGAAAGATGAGCAATCACCTCTTGTTTAATATACAGCCTCTGAAAAACCACTGGAGAGTTAGCTGTGTGTTGGTTCCATCTTGATGGTACAATAAAACCACTATACACACACACACACACACACACACACACACACACACTCTCTCTCTCTCTCTCTCTCTTTCTCTCTCTCTCTTTTTATAAGCTCAGATTTCTCCAGAATTCCAAAGAATAGGCTCAGCTTCACCCCTATTTGTACTACAGTCTTCTTGTTTATACTGTATTATGCTTCTTTCCCTTTTTGTTTCATCCATCTGTGCACTTATATCTACTTTTCATATTATGGAGACTGTTGATAGCTTAAAACTTTTTATTGCTTTTAATGTCAGAGACTTAAGTTCTACATTTTTATGCTTCTAAATTTAATTTCAATGGAAATTTGTGGAGATGAGAGGAGAGCACCTACTCAATGTGAAATTTTCAAAGTACAAATCTCTGATCTAATAATATATTTAGTACCGAGTAAAGGACTCATTGCTTTCACTCTGGTGCTGACAAGCAATAGCACAGGACCGCCTAAACAAACCTCAGCTCAGCCTGAAAACATTTATCTTCTTCTTTCTGCCTGACGAATGGCTTCAAAACAGTAACATAGAGAGGCTCAATAGCATTCCAAAATCTTGAATAATGTCCTCTGCAGCCAATTTCTTAGTGAAGTGCTCTTCTATTTTGACAAAACTCGCATTTCTCATGGAATCCAGGATTAATACCAAGTATCATAAAAGGTGACACAATCACAGATTTGAAAAAGAAGTAAATTCTGTGGAAGTTTTGGTTATATAAGAAGAAAACATGCTTGAGCCTTTTGTGGTAGCTCTGCTCTTCAGAGGTGATGTGACAGAAATGAGACATGGTGTATTGTAGATCCACACTAGTCTCTTAGTCCTACCTCCTTGCAGCTGGCTGAAGCAGCCTCATGGAAGTCTGTGTGGACATGGAGCTGTGACTTAAAAAGACTCAAATCTATTAATAGAAAGCTTCTTCTTTGACAGTAGTCTTGGAGCAAGTTCTGGTGGCCTTGTGGCAAGAAGCTGCACTGCTATCCCAGAGGTACATGGTTCGAATCCACCAAGTGCTCTGCTGGAGAAGGAGGAACAATCTCCTCTTGTACCAGTCAGATCTGATTTGATGGTACAATAATAAAATAAAAAAAATTTAAAAAAATGAAAGTGGTCTTGAAATATCCTTGAGCAAGGAAATTATCCAGACCAATTTCCTGTTCTCAGTAACAAAAATGCCTAGTGACTTCAACTCCTGTCCATACTGCTGCTGCTTATTCCAGGCCTGGAGGTGGTTTTTTGCTTTGTTTTGTTTTGTTTTTTTTCTCTGAGTGAGTAGTTTTTAATTCCAGTTCTTGGTTTTATGGAAATTACCATGTTCAAATTTGAATCTGAAGATAATACAAGTGTGTGTTGCTTATACATTGATGTTGCAGGAGGAGCCACACCCAGCTGGTGAATAAGCTGGACTTTGATGTTAGTGTCACTGAAGGAAATCCTGTGGAGCTGAGGTCCATCTCCTCCTCTTCTGTAACACTGAACCTCTTCTGGTGTGTCCAGTATCACAACCAAGGCCAGGAGCTCCTCCTGAAGTAGTGGGAAACACCATAGTTCAAGTCAGCAAAGACTTTGGGGCTGAATTTAGGAAGAGTGAAACTTCCTTTCACCTGACCAAAACTTCTGCCCATTGGAGCTACTCTGCTGAGTACTTTTGTGCTGTGAGAGACACAATCCATAGGACTCCAGGAGGAGATGAACACAAACTTCATGAGACATTGAGGGTTTGTGTGACTCAGGAAGTCAGCTTGGAGAGTTGTTTTTTTTTTTTTTAAAAACAGCTTGCTGTTTCTGTGAAGGCAAAAATGGCAGAATGGACTGAGCTCTGAGAACGCTTGTCTCCTGGTGCTTGCTCTAACGTCACTGCCATTTCACATTCAGATACACTGTGTGCCTGACAGAAATCTTCTGGTGAATTTCTCAAGGATTCCACTTCCCTTAACCTGGTTTTATGTCATGTTGTGAAGAAAACACATCCTAAAATATCAAGATTCTGAAACAAATAAAGCTACAACATTTCTTATTTAAAAATAATCCAAGCAGATATATGCACACCCATGTTTATTGCAGCTTGTTCACAATAGCAAGGAGTTGGAAACAACCTAAGTGCCCATCAACAAACGAATGGCTAGAGAAGCTGTGGTATATTCGCACAATGGAATACTATGCTGCATTAAAAAACAAGGAACTCATGCAATATTATTCAAAATGGTTGACTCTGGAGAACATTATGCTGAGTGAAATATCCCAGTCACAAAAGGACAAATATTACATGATGCCACTGTTGTAGAATGGGACTGTCCTTGGGGTTGGGGAGAGACTGAGTAAGATGGGTTCAATAATGTATACTGCACTGAAACAGAGGAGGGAGAGAACCGTTTAAAAGAGAGATATAACTGCGTATTTCTGTCATCACAGGAGACTAGAGCGAGGGCTACATGGTGGAGGGGACCTGGGGGAGGGTTTGTAAAACAATGAAAGAATCTTTTCTTTTACTTTTCCATAATTTCTGGACTCATGTACTTATAACTTGTTAGTCAAATTTGTGTCTTCTAGGTTGCAACACCCCCATGATACATCTTCAAGGATATGAACATGTACGGCCAAGCACAATCAATAAGAGTGCATCTAAATCCCAAAATCAATCTCCATAATAGTCTATGTGTTTCCTACTGCCAAAGGGGTCCTTTAGAGTAGTGAGAGAAGATCTTCACCCTGAAACCCACAGCGTCCCTTTTCAGCAGGAAGTAGCTAAGAGAATACGCCATCCCCTTTTCCTTATGACTCAGGGTGAAGTCTCTCTCAGGGAGGAGTGATAGGGAATGGCAAAGGACACACTGACAAAGAAGATTAATCAGAACTGGCTTTGACAAGCACTGTGGCATTTGGACAAGAACAAACTGGGAGGAGGGTAGAGAGAATAGTGCAACAATGAATGAGTGGAAGCCCAAAATCTCTGTAAATGTTTATGAAAATTAATAAAATATAATTATAGAAAAAAAATAATTCCTGGCATTCTTTTTGGTAATTAATACCCCCTCAACTGTTGATCAATAGATGGAAAACTGAAACAGCTGGTTATAACGTTAGCTCACAGCCTACATGGAATAGATTCTCAATTACTACAACATAGATTCTCAGCCTAGGATTTTATTTCAACTTCTAGTACATGCATACTATTTCATTATATAATAATGATGCAATTTAAAATAAATTAGACATCATAATATTGACATTTCTTGCCTTATACTACGGAAAGTTATGCATTAGGGCTGTATCCTATCTCCATACCTATGCAATATGCGTGCTGAGCAAATCATTAGAGAAGCTGGACTCTATGAAGACGAATTGAAAGAAAGATCATCAACAACCTGTGTTATGTGCAACCTTGTGTGATGGCACAACCTTGCTTGCTGAAGGTGAGGAGGGACTGAAATGCTTGCTGCATAGGATCAAGGGCTGTAGCCTTCAAAATCAATTACAACTCAGCATCAAGAAAACAAATACTCACCACAGCACCAATAGACAACGTCATGATAGATGGAGAAAAGATTGAAATTGTCAACAATATTACCATGCTTGGATCCACAGTCAAACACCTCTGGTACCAGCAGACAGGAGATTGGGAGACACACAGTATTGAGAAAGTCCATTATTAGGGACTTCTTCAAAGTCCTGAAGAGCAATGATGTCAATGTAAAGACTAAGGTGTACCTGATTCAAGCTATGGTCTTTCTAATCACTTGCCATACATCTCAGAACTGGAAAATCAATAAGGATGATAGGAGAAGAACTGATGCATTTGAGTTATAGTGTCCGAGAAGACACCTGGATATTCCATGAACTGCCAAAAGAACAAATAGATGTTTCTTGGACAAAGTACAACCAGAATGTTCTTTACTGGCAAAGATGGTGAAGCTTATTTTGAACATATTGTTAGGAAAATTTATTCCTTGGAAAATGACATCATGCTTGAAAAGGTCGAGGGGCAGTGAAGGTGAGGGAGACCCTCAGTGAGATAGACTGATACAGTATCAAGAGCAAAGGACTCAACTGTGTTGAGGATGATGAGGATGGGGCAGGATAGGGCAGAGCTCAGACCTGTTGTTCATAGGGTTGCTGTGAGTTGTACTGGACTCAACAGCGCATAGCATCTTGTATTACACCAAGTTACTAAATCAATTGAAATTAATTGATAACATACAAATTAAAAATCTAGAAGTCACCCAGTTTTAAGTCTTTTTCCAAAGTAGTTATTTCAGTGATTTGATATTCCAAGTTAAAATTTTATGCAATCTGCTTAAATAAAAGCAAAAGTATTTAATTCAGCGATGGAGAGATTTTGGACCAAGGATTCATCCAAACTCACAGAGAAAAAAATGGTCTCTCTGCTAGACCATGAAGAAAGATATAATTTTGTACAGTTGGGGTTGGTTACCAAATGCTAAAATTTTGTATATTTGGAGTGGTTACTAAATGCTAAAATTTTATACAGTTGGGGGTGTTACTAAATGCTAAAATTTGTAACTGGATGAAAGGCAACCAGAGGAGTCAAAACCAGCATATCTAATAGTTTGGATTTTTCAGGGAGAGGTGAATAAGCTGTAAATTAGATTCTATGTTGGTTACGAGTAGATGCCATTCAGTTTATTACAGGGTGGTCCTTTATGGCAAGAGGACTGAATTTTTTTTTATCTATTAGTGAAATTGTTCCCTCCATCATATCTGTTTCATGGAGTCCACAGTAAAGGTCTGTCAATAATGTGCTTCAACAACTGTTGGACACAAACTATTGATTTTGCAACACTTTGCAGTGGAAAAGTTGCTTTGGGAATAGATTGTAACATTCTGCATCTGCCAAACATCAGAGAAAAAGACATCTTCTTTAGGGTATATGGTTAAGGCAGCATCAAGCTAGTGGGAAAGTTATCAGAAAAACACAACTAAAAACTAAACACTGCTGTGACGTCAATTCCAATTCAAGTGCTGCCTCCACTGGGCTTCTGAGGCTGTAAATATCGTAGAAGAAAGCCCATTTTTCTTTTGCAGATGTTGTGGTGGATTTGAACTGCCTGTCTTTATGCTACCTGACTGAAATGAATACACCTATCACATGAGGCAGCGTTTAAAATCCAACATGGACTCCAGATTTATGCCGGGGACTTGAAAACAGGGGGGGAAACTGTACATTCCCTCTATTCTATTTATACATGTTGTTGTTGTTATGTGCTGTCGAGTCGCTTGCGACTCATAGCGACCCAGTGTACAACAGCCCTAAACCCTGCTCTATCCTGTGCCAATCTCACTGCCTCTGACACACCACATACCAAGTTTTAAACTGAAAATAGAAAATCTAAAAAGAAGTTTTGAGCAAATCTAACTCTGACCTCAAGATGGCACTGTTTGCATTTCCTTTTACAAGGATACTCTCAAGACAATCCTGTAATTGGTGTGAACGTGTGCTGGGTAGCAAAGTCTGGTCTCTGGTTGGCTGGCCTGTTGTCTGAAAACTCCTTTGCTTAATGTCTTTTAAAAAATGTCTAATACAGAAAACACACTTCTTGGAGTCAGCCTCTGTGCAGGAGAATGGAGATCCATCCGAGGGCCTTCTTTGTGGTTACATGGCTTCATTTTTCTTGCAGTTTGTAGAGATTTTTAATGAGACTGTGTTTGGGGTAAAGCTATAGTGATTTGGATAGGAAGAGGGAAGAAAACAGGATCGTTTTTCAGTTTAACTGAGGTTCTTTGTGGGAGGTAATGAAAGGATACAAAACGAGAAGTGTTTAGATTGAATAATGTGAGTGGCAACAACTCAGTGAAGCAGAGTCCCTGGTCCCTGATCATCCTGGAGGGAGAGAACTGCACCCTTCAATACATTTATTCAGTGAGGCCCTTTAACAATGTAATATGGTATAAAGCAGAGACTAGCAGAGGCCTTGTTTCCTAATGACGCATAATGATAATGAAAAGTCGAATGGAAGATACACTGCTACTCTGAACGAAACTACCAAGTACAGCGCCTTGCACATCACAGCCTCTCAGCTCCGCGATTCAGCCTCCTACATCGGTGCAGCAAGTGCGTCATGGTTCCCAGGCACTTATAGCTCATACCCAAACCTGTGAAAGCTGTCCAGCAGGTGGAGCAGGGACGTTATTATTATTTATGCTGCAGATAATGTCACAAGTGAGCTAGTATTTCTCAAACCAACATGCCAATTGGATTTGAGCTTGGTCCTCGTGTGTACGTAATGGAATGATAACCCTTACTCAGTCTGTAATGTTAACGACTACATTTTACTGTTTCTATTTCCAAGGAAAGATTTTCATGTTGTATTGCTGTTGCTGCAAGATGATCACATCAGTCAGAAGGAAGAAACCAACCTTGACTTGGGTTCACTCACCCAAAGAATGTTGACTGAGTGGAAGAACTATATAGGTCGAAGCTGAAGGCAATACTGACTATCCTTGCCCCTGACAACATTTTGATCTACATTTTATGGGTAATTGGGCTTTTGGTGCCAATTTCTCAGAAAGCATACTATGGAGAGAGATCTGTTATCACCACATCAAACATGCTTCGGAAGGAACTAGGAGGTGACACCAACTTTTGGAAGACTTTACACAACTTATCTGCCTACATGATACTGACAAGCATAGACAGTTGGAGGCAGCAGGAACAGCAGTTTCAGGTTCTACAACCATCAGTGCTGTAGAGAAGAGACTTAAAGTACAGAATATATTGTGTAGTACCAGTATGGACATTGGTTTGCTGATATCAGTTGTGTACTTCCTATTTGGAATAATTATAGAAATGTAAATATGATTTCAGAATTAGATAAATTAAAGATTACTTGAAAGGCAGATATCCATTAGGGAAAATGTTGCTGTTATGTGCCATCGAGTCACTTGCAACTCATAGTGACCCTATGTACAAGAGCTCTAACCCTTGCTCTATCTTGTGCCAACCTTATTGTGTCTGACACACCTACTCCCATTACCCCATCACAAAATCGATTCATCTCATCAAAGGTCTTCCTCTTTTGTGCCATCCCTCCACCCTCCCAAACATGATGCATCTCTCCAAGGACTGGTCCTTCCTTGCAACATACCAAAAGTATGTCAGATGGAAGCATCAGAATCCTTGCTTCCAAAGAGCAGCCCAGTTTCACCTTCTGCAAGACAAAGCTGGCTGTTCTCCTAGCAGTCCATGGTATATTCAACACTCTTCTCAAGCACCACAGCTCAAAGGCATCAATTTTCTTTCTACAATCCCTAGTCATTATCCAGCTCTCTGATGTATAGTATAACTGTGAAGACTGTGGCATACCTTAGTCTCCAGCCTGACATCGTTGCTCTTCAGTACTCTGGAGAGGTCCCTCACAGCTGACTTTCCCAATGCAATTCATCTCTTGATTTTCTGGCTGCTAATAGCTGTAAACAATCATTATCTCTTCACCATCCGTAGTGATGCTGCCACTTGGCCCAGTGGTGAGAATCTTTGTTTTCATGATGTTGAGCTTCAATCTAAATTGAAGTCTGTAGTTCTTGACCTCTGTAGCTAGTGTTCAGCTTTTCCTCAGCTTCAGCAAGTAGGGTTCTGTCAACTGCATAATGCAGGTTGTTGATTAATCTTCCTCCAATCCTGATGCCACATTCCACCTCTTATAGCCCAGTGTCCTGCATGATCTGTTCTGCATACTGATTGAGAAAGTATGGAGACAGAATACATCCCTGGCAGACACTCTTCCTGATTTTGAACCATGCAGTGTTTCCTTCCTCTGTTCTGACTATTGCCTCTTGTTTCAAGTACAAGTTTCTCATAAGCACAATCAATGTTCTGGGGTTTCCATCTTTCTCAGAGTTAGCCACAGTTTGTTGTGATTCACACAGTCAAAAGCCTTTGCATAGTCAATGAAACAGAGATAGACATTCTTCTGGTACTCTCTGCTTTCAGCCAAGATGCATCTAACATTAGTTATAATATTCCTAGTACAATGGCCTCTTCTAATACCTATCTATGTATCTATGTATCTATGTATCTATGTATCTATGTATCTATGTATCTATGTATCTATCTATCTATCTATCTATCATCTATCTTTATCACCTCAGTGGTATCTTTCTGGTGTTATGAGTACACCAGGGGCTCCTTGGGAGAAATATATGCAGTCTCTTCCTGTGCAATTTATGTGTTGTTGTTATGTGCCATTGAGTCACCTGCGACTTATAGTGACCTATACGGAAGAGCTCTAAAGCCTGCCCTGTCCTGAGCCAATCTCACTGACTCTGACAGACCTACCTCCATTGCCCTAGTCACTGTATAAACGCATCTCATCTGAGGTCTTCCTCTTCTGTGCCGTTTCTTTCATTCGAGAGTAAGCTATTAATGATTCAGTTCCTTGGTTCCAACTCAACAGCAGTTAAGTTTTCATACACACACATATATTACAACTAGTAATTTCTGGATGGTGAATATACTGTTTTTATTTGTATTGTCTTTTATTTTTAATTTTCTAAAATGTACAAGTTACACTTTTGCCAAAATAAATATTTCTGAAAAATTGAAACAAATGTCTTATGAACTATTGCGAAAGTGTGTGTATAGCCTATTATCATCAGACAGAGGAAACTTAAAAATGATTACACATATTATGATATCATTGTATAGGATTTTATTTTATCTTCAGTCCTAGACACAATTTAATCTCTAAGACTAAGTGTAAAGTGGAATAAATGAAGCCAATACATAGATTGTTCTTTGTAATTAGTCTAGACATTGCTCAAGCTCCAAAAATTAAAAAAAAATGCTTTGAATTCTGAAGCAAAAAATAAACATAGAAGTGTTCATTAGCAAAGTAATTTTTCCATTTAAGTTGTTCCTTCCAAATCTCTAGAGGAGGAAATGTGAGTTCTCTTTCTTTTGCAAGAAGACTCGCATAAATTATTCATTCAGTCAAAAGTATTAATGCAACATAAAAATATATCCAAAGCATATCTAGATTCAAGTGGAGGAAGATTAAGAAATTATTTTTTGGGGGGGTAGGTATTTAGTTAAAATTCCATTCTAATTCAACCTTTCATCCACCAGCAGTGTTTCTTATAACCAAGTAATTCATCTGCAGGAAGATTATTAGCTTCATTCTAAGAACACCCTGCTTTCCAGTTTGTCAATTTTTGAGAATGATATCACATGTAAGAAAATTCTATAGGAAATCAGGATTCATACCTGAATCACTGAAAGGGACAGGTCATGATCCTGGGGACAGAAATCTGTCCCTGTTCTTTCTAGAAAGAAGAGCAGATCTCTGTAGTTCATGGCCTCTGCTTCTCCTCAATGACTAGAGTCCGGCCATGGCTTGTTGGGTAGGAAGTTTGAGAACTTGGAATTCTTTTTGTTTTTTATTTTGAATTAATTTACTAGAAGAAACTTATCAACCAATTGAGGGGCAGGGATTAACACATTGACATTTAATCAATAGGTACATGTTCAAGGAATTGTTGAGGTGATCACTAAGGCAAAATAAAAAATAAAAAGGAGGAAGTCATGAAAAAGTAGATAATTTCCTTGGATTTTGAAAACCACACACATTGAATTTATTTCATAGTTATTAATTGAACACAGAGCCATAGGTATTTACTGTAACTTAAGGTGCATAATAAAGAACAAACCAGACAAATTCAAATTTGTCTATGGCATTCACTTTCTTTTAGAGGAATACTTAATACAAGTATTTTCTGGAGGTTTTGTATGCTAACAAGACATTATTGAAGCTCTGGATCTGCCACTAAATTTTTATGTGTCAGGCTACTAATTGAAACATAAACTATGTCAACACATCAGCTGCTTTGCAGGAGGAAGATGGACAATCTCTTTCCATAAGATTTAAAGCTTCCTTTGGTGTTCTAGTGGTAAGAAATTGCACTACAATCCCAAAGGCACATGGTTCGAATATACCAGCTGCTTGCCTGGAAAGGTTGGGCAGTCTCTTCTCTAATGATTTAGTGCTTCTGAAAACCTGCTGAAGGTCAGCTATGGGTTGGTTCAGACTTGATGATACACAACAAACAAGAAATCCTCAAAGTAAGTAGGAGCAGAAAAAATAGCCAGTGTCTTTCAAGAATGTCCCTGATGTCATATCTCATAATGATTATAACCCATGGACGGTGAGTCAGCATTGACTTGATGGCAGTGGGCTTTATGTTTGGTTAGGAAGGAGAGGGTAGAAAATAATTGTATTATATTTTTCTTGAGGGAGGGATGTTTTTTATTTAAAACTTGTACATGGTAGATTCTTCACAATTACTGTAATCCAGAAAAGGAGGGACAAATCTATGTGACAAATGACAGCTGCATCTCTCCAATAAACCTGCTCCTAATTCTACTTCTTTTTCCATGAGACTTCTTCAGAGATTCAGTCACTTTGTGGGTCTGTGTTTAAGCAAATGGATCTATTTTCTTGTTGGCTGGGGAGCCCCTCAACTTCCTGTGACAACAAAATTATAAACATGCATTCAGAGAAGCATCAGTAAATCTGGTGACTAGAAGGATGGAGAAGTCCCCAGGAGCTTCCTTTATGATTTTCTCTTTGCAGCTGTGCTGTGAGTTGGTGGGGTTTGGAGATGTGAATAGAGAAAGCAGATCTTCCCCATATGTTTGGCAGCTTCAGATGGGCAGTTAGAGCTAGATGGCTCTCCTGTGGGGAGTATGGAAAGAAAGTTTACCTTTGACAAAGTAGTCAGCCATTCCTGGGTCACCTTTGTCTGTGGTTTTGTGTCTCTGCAGGGGTAAGCTGCCAGCTTATGTTGGAACAAAGTCCTGCATTCCTGAGCATCCAAGAAAGATCACATGCCATTCTTAATTGTACTGTTCAACAAAAAAGCTTTTTAAACTTCCAATGGTTTTGGCAGGAACCTGGAAAATGGCTTCTATCTCAGACTGTAGCTCAATCAAGCCAAGGTGAAAAGGGAGAACAAGCATTTAAAAATGATCTTGGAAAAGAGAAGCTGTTCAGCATCTTCAACATTCCAGACTCTCAGCTCAGTGATTCCGGCACCTACTTCTGTGCTTTGCAGCACAGTGTTCTCTTAGCACCTGCAGCCTGTGCACGACCTCACAGCTGGGTCTCTCCACACAAATTTAGGCTTGAGGGCAGAGTGGAGTGGTTTCTTTATTTAGAGAGTGAATTTTTGTTTATAATATCTGTCTCCAAAAGGAATCCAACTCATGGTGACCTCATGTGTCACTGTGGGGTTTTCAAGGCTTTTTTGACCTTTCAGAAGTACATAGCAAGGCTTTTGCCTTTGGTTGAGTTCAAAATGCTAGTCTTTGTGTAGTGATTGAAGGCGTAACCATTTGTGCCACCCAAGAGGCTCTAGTCATTTATAAAGGAGGTTTTATTTATATTCTCTGTCTCCTAGCAGAAGAATATAACATCTCCTTTATATGATGAATTGGGAATTATGTTACCTTAAATTTCCTTTTTCTTTTGTTTTACTGAGTTTACATTCCTCTGGGCAGACTATATTAGTCCTGAATCTTTTTTCCCCCAAGATCCTCTATTCTACTCTGCCTCTCTATATGAGGAAAGACTTCTTTGCATACCAAATTCTGAGTCCATGAAGCAAGTTTTCACCCAGTTTTACCTTTACTCATTTGTATATAATCTTTATGTTTTCTATTACCTATATACCACCTAGAAGAGATCTGTATTTGTTCCCATTCCAAAGAAAAATGACTTGACAGAGTGTGGAAATTATCAAACAACATGATAAATATCACATTTAAGGAAGACTCTGATGAAAATAACACAAAAACAACTGGAACGGCACATCAACAGAGAACTGCCAGATGTGCAGGCTTGGTTTAAAAGAGGCTATGGCACTAGGTATATTATAGCTAATGTTAGATGGATCTTGGCTAAAAGTAGAGAGTACCAGAGGAATGCCTATTTGTGTTTCATTGACTATGCAAAGTCATTTGACTGTGTGCATCAAAACAAACTGTGGCTGACTCTGAGAAGAATGGAAATCCCAGAACACTTGATTGTGCTAATGCAAAACCTATGCTTGGGCTAGGAGGCAGTCATCAGAACAGAGCAGGGAAACACTGCATGGCTCAAAATCAGGAAGGGCATATGCCAGGGATGTGTCCTACCTCTTTATCTTTTCAATCTATATGCACAACAGATCATCCAGGAGGCTGGGATGTTTGAGAAGGAGTGTGTAACATCAGGATGGGGGAAGACTCATCAACAACCTGTGTGTTGTACAGATGTCATAATCTTGCTTGTTAAAACCAAGGAGGAGCTGAAGTGCTTGCTACAGAAGGTCAAGGACTGCAACCTTCAATATAGATTGAAGCTCAACATCAAGAAAACAAAGATTTTCAACACTAGGCCAACTGGTAGCATTGTGATAGATGGTGAAGAGACTGATATTGTTAACAGCTTTAGTTTGCTTGGCTCCACAATCAACACTCTTAGTAACAGCAACCAGGAAATCAAAAGACTAATTGCATTGGGGAAGACTGCTGTTAGGGACCTCTCTAGAGTACTGGAGAGCAATTGCATCAGGCTGGAGAGTAAGGCATGCCTGATCCAAGCCATAGTCTTTGCAATTGCATGCTATGCATCAGAAAGCTAGACAATGACTAGGGATGATAGAAATAAATTCTGATGCCTTTGAGCTGTGGTACTGGAGAAGAATATTGAATATACCATGGACTGCAAGGAGATCAAATTGGTTTGTCCTAGAAAGAGTGAAACCAGGCTGTTCCTTGGAGGCAAAGATTCTGAGACTTCGTCTGACATATTTTGGACACGTTACGAGGAGAAACCAATTCTTGGAGAGGAACATCATGTTTGTAAGGGTAGAGGGACTGTGCAAGAGAGAAGACCCTTAATGAGATTGATTGGTTCAATGACTGGGATGATGAGGGTATGTGTGTGTCAGAAACAATGAGGTTGGCACAGGATAGAGCAGGTTTCAGGGTTATTGTACGCATCAGAGAGGTGGATAATGAATAAGGATGACAGAAGAATTGATGCCTTTAAATTGCGAAACTGGAAAAGATTATTGAACATCCCATGGACCGTCAAAAAAACCCCTCAATCAAATATGTCCTGGAAATGGTGCAGCTAGATTGATCCTGGAGGCAAGAACGTAAAAGTTTCATTTTTCATACTTTGGATAGGTAGTTAGGCAAAGCTATTCCTTGGAAAGGGACATCATACTTGGGAAGATAAAGGACCAGTGAAGGAGAGGAAGACCCCCGATGAGATGGATTGACACTGTGATTTCAGCAATGGACTCTAGGGTCTCAGAGATGATGAAAATGACACAGGTTAGGGCCAGTTTCAGATTGGCTGTTCTCAGAGTCTCTATGAATCATACTTGACTTGACAGTACCTAACAACAATAACAATGTAAAAAAAAAGTTTTTTTTAAAAATCCCCAAATTACCGTGTGTCTTCCTTTTGATCATATGCATATTCAAATCCATCATTGTACTTAATTCTCATTTCTTCTGGATTCTCTGCTTCACCAAACATGGTAACTTCTTGATGATGCATCCCAAGTGGATTGGACAAAGTTCAGTTGTGATTCGCAAAATTTTCATTAGCGAATTTTCAGAAGTAAATCACCAGAATCTTCTCTGTCTCAGCCAGAATCTACTCTGTCTCAGCCTAAAAGCTTCACGGAAACCTGTCCGCCAAGGTAGCCTTGCTGCTATTTGAAACACCACTGGCATAACTGATAACATCACAGCAATGCACAAGCCATTACAAAATCACAAGCTGACTAATGGGTGGTGAGTTCTAACTGGTGTTCTCTGTGAAACTATGTGTTTATGTGTTGGTTATAATTTTTAAGTATAATCTAAAATAACATTAAAAATGAAACAATTAGAAAATTTGCTGGTGTACTGCCTCACATTAACTTCAACATCAATTATCCTCTAGGTAATACTGCTCTAGTCCATGCCCTTTATTTAGTAGATGAAAGAACAAGAGGAGCTCTGGTGGCCTAGTGGCAGGAAGCTGTGCTGCAATCCCAGCAGATGAAAGAACAGTGTTCTATGAGATTTACTCAAAACAAAACAAATGCTAGTTACAGAACCCAGTTGTTCTGATTCCTTGCCAATTTTCTTCTTCTAATGAAAAAAACAAAGTAGAATTCAGAGTTTGGAGGGAGAAGTTGTAGGTTTTAAACATATAATGAAAAGTTTTTTAGTTTTATTCTCTAACTAATGCGTGTTCATTTTTGAGAAATTAAAAGATATAAACATTTAGGAAAAAATAGAACTATAAGTTCATAATTCAGAAATGATAACTGCTGTTAACCATTTTCCAAAATTTCTACACATATACATTTACCTTTCTTTGTTAGTAGATTTTATTGGCATGCTTATTTTTTCTCAACATTACATTGTATACATGTTTGCAATCATCAATAAAGAGTATCTCAATATCTTATGACACCTCTGTAGTGGGAAACTATTTTCTTTCACAAATATCCTAAATTGTTTGAAATGAAATACTGTACTACCTTGAGGATTAAGGAATATTTTTTTTGCAAGTAATAGATTTAAAAAAAATACTAACCTCACAACTAAAGAGAGGAAGATCCTAAACAAGATGGATCAACACAGAGACTGTATCAAAGGGCTCAAGTATATGAGGGATAATGAACATGGCACCGGATGAGATAGGGTTCATTGTTCATAGAGTCGCTATACATCGTAATTGACTCAATGGTCCCTAACAATAACAACCACCACCTCTCACAACACCCAAATCTAAAAGTAAGCTTCTATAACTGTTAAAGAGGAATGAAGGAGTCTCTCCTCTTTTTTCCCTTAGCCTAGCAGAATAAATTGACTTATAAAAATAAAGGCCATTTTGAGTTTGTTTACCCATTTGCTCAGCAATCTAAAACTTAAGGATAACTCTAATTGAAATTTTCCTTTAACCTACCTGGCAATCCCCAGCTGAGATTTACTCCACTTAAAACCAACAATCTGCACCTGAAAATTTCTCCCTTTTGGTCATAAAATATTAACTTATCAGTATCTTGGACCCTTGACAAGGCTTGGCCTACTGGTCTGGAATATTAACAGGCCCAAATAGTGAACAAAGAGCAGATACTGTGAGAATTGTCACTTATAGCCAGAGTTTCTGCTATATAAGCCCCTGCATCTTCAGAGGCTGTGAATCTCCTGGGGAGATACTGACCATCTTTCATCAGCAAAGCAGGTATTGGATTTGAACTGAATGCCTTTGAGTTGACAGCACAACTCATTACCACTAGGCCACCAGAGCTCCTGTGTTCTGTATGCTAGCATATTAATAGAGCTTCTGCTTTATCCACTTCAACTCCTGTCTCCAAGATTGGGGTTTTTTTGGAGGGAGGTAGCAGAATTGTATTTCTCTGATCATGCATTCATGTCAATAAATATGTATTAAGGATGTAATTTTCTTTTGAAAAAGAAATATGTATTAAGGATGTAATTTTCTTTTGAAAAAGAATTTTATTTCTTTTTTATTATCTTTTATAACACTGCAATTACAATTCCGTTCTTTCATTCATATGTATTTTGCTTTATAATATTAATTATAATTTGTTAATGTCAATTAATTTTACTGTCTGGTCAAAATATATACTGCTTTTACCTTCACCCAACTTTATGCTTCTTTCTTCTACCCTTATAATCCTTAGTAAGCTTCTAAAAATTATTTTGTGTGTAAAATCTT
>NW_006399776.1:21215315-21218030 GCF_000299155.1 Elephantulus edwardii
TGTTGATGACTCTTCCCAGTGTAGGGATTTCAAATTCACCAGCTGATCAAAAGATGGAAAATGTGACTTACAGCCTATGAAAATCTGCTGGAGGGTCAGCTGTGAGTGGACTCAGACTTGACAGCAAACAAGAACAATGTTTTCTAGATGCATCCACATTATACAGTGTTTCATAACATCTTTGTGTATATGATAGTGTTGTTTAGTTCTCTATTGTGTGAATGGACCATAGCTTCTTTTTCTGTTTGTCCACTGATGGACATCGGGTTGTTTCTATCTATTTGCTATTATAAATAATGCTGTACTGAACATATGATTGCTGCTGCTGTTGTTGTTAGATGCTGTAGAGTCAACTGTGATTCATAGCAACCCTATGAACAACTGAACCCTGCCCTATCCGACACTATTCTCACCATCCCTGATATATTTAAGACAATATCCATCTTGTTGAGATTTTTCCTCTCTTTCACTGACCCTCCACCCTTCCAAGCATGATATCTTTTTCCTAGGACTGATCCCACCTAAAAAGATGCCCAATGTATACAGGTCAAAGTTTCAATATTCTTGCCTCTAAGGAGCACCTTGGCCATACTTTCTCTAAGGCACAATTGTTTGTTCTTTTGGCAGTCCATTCAGTACTCTTTTCCAACATCAAAATTCACGTGGACTTTTACTATGTGATATCCTTTGTCTTCCTTATCACCCCCAGACTATTTCCCTAATAAGCTGCACAACTGTGAGTAAAAAAAAAAGTAAAATAAAATTCAAAGGCATCAATTGAACCTGAGTGTATGTATATCTGTTTGTGTGGCTATTTTTTATTCCATTGGTATCTATGCATAGTAATAGGATTGCTGGATCAAATGGAAATTTTATTCTCAGTCTGAAACAACAGAAGACGACATGCAGGAATATTTGGAAAACATAAAATTAATTTCTCAAGTCAAATAATTTTGAATATATATTTGAACATATAGCAAAGTTATATTTCAAATACTTGCAAGAAAAAAAAAACTCCTAAGGAAAGAAATTGGAAGAAGTAGTTTTGTGGTAGACACTTTACAAAAGACTATTACTATTTTTTCTGTGGTCTGGTTAAAGTCATTATTATGATCATAGCCACCTCACTTTGATTTTCTACATACTTGCCAATAGCTCCCTCCTCAAAAGATTATTATCTGACTGAGTAACACTGATTTCTCAGGAGTCTTTATTTTCTTTAATTCTATCAGAAAATTGCTTAAGCATGTTATCAGCAATGATAGTTGATCCCCATATGGGACTATATATCCTTCAAAAAAGGTCCATGCCACATCAGTCTGGGAAAGTTACATTTTTCAAAAGTAATTTAAGTCTTTGCTGTAGTGTCTATAAATGTGGCCAGGAGAAGATTTGTTACATCTGGAATTTTATTCTTCTTATAAGCTAATAAATCAGACTATAACTATTGGCTCTGGCAGTGAAAGCATAATACTCTCAGGTCAGTGACAAAGGACTTTATTATGCATAACACAGCAACTACATAAACACTAGAATAATTGCTTCTGTTTTCCTTATCTCCAACTCCCACAAATGCAAACTCTTTGCAGTTGAATCAGAAACAACCCATAGCTTACCCTCCAGTGCATTTTGAGAAGCTGTAAATCACTCACTAGGTGGTAACCTATCTTTCCCCCTGCAGAGCAAATAATGGATTCCAACTGCTTGCATTTGGGTTGACAGCTCAACTCCTTACCCATTAGGCCACTAGAGCTCAATAGTGACATAACTGAATGCTATATATGCAGTGGGAATCGTAAAGTAGAAATAAAACTTGGGATATTGATTACTTGTATAGCAAACACAAACCAAGCTAGCTCTTTGTCCAAAAAGCAGGGATCACCTCATTCCTGAAGGCTGCTTGTTGCAAACACATTGCTGAGAAAAGTCAGGGTAAAGATAGCCAAGGTTTTGCATTACTTGTTCTCAAAGCAAGACATGCAGGAATACATGTCTAATGGGAGATTGCCTTTCAATAACATATACCTTCTTGTTGTTGTTGTTATGTGCCACCGAGTCGCTTGCAACTCGTAGTGACCCTATGTACAAAGCCCTAAATTCTGCTCTGTCCTGTGCCAATCGCCCTGTCTCTGACACTCCCATCCCGATCACCCCAGTTACTGAATCAATCCACCTCATAGAGGGCTTTCCCCTCCTGTGCTGTCCCTCCACCCTCCCAAGCATAATGTCCTTGTCCAAGGACCGGTCCCTCCTTACAACATGTCCAAACTATGTTAAACAGAGCCTCAGAATCCTTGCCTCCAAGGATTTAACCCTTTTGAGGTTGAATCTGTTTGCTTTCCTAGCAGTCAATGGTACCCTCAATACTCTTCTCCAGAACTCAGATGCTCAAAGGCATCAATTCTCCTTCTATCCTCCTGAGTCACTGTCCAACTCTCTGATGCATAACAAGTGATAGTAAGACCATGGCCGGCCTGTACAAGATGCACCTTAGTATCCAGAGAGACACCATTGCTCTTCAGTACTTTGGAGAGGTCCCCAACAGCAGACTTTCCCGTGGCAATATGTCTTTTAATTTCCTGGCTACTGGTGCCAAGAGTGTTGATATGGAGCCAAGCAAACTAAAGCTGTGAACAATCTCAGTCTCTTCACCATCCATCCTGATGTTGCCAATTGGTCCAGTGGTGAGAATCTTTGTCTTCTTGACATTGAGCC
>NW_006399776.1:21220090-21237603 GCF_000299155.1 Elephantulus edwardii
CCTCCCACAACTCATCTGGTCTTCGCTCATTAGCGTTCAAGGCCTCAAACCTGTTCCTGAGATGGTTCTGAAATTCAGGTGGGATAGACTCAAAGTCGTATTTTGGTTCCCATGGATTTGATTTAATTTCCCTCAGCTTCAGCTTGAATTTGCACATGAGTAGTTGGTGGTCTGTTCCACAATCAGCTCCAGGCCTAGTTTTCACAGCTGATAGTGAGCTTCTCCAGCGGTTCTCTCCACAGATGTAATGAATCTGATTCCTTTGCATATCTTCAGGTGAAATCCATGTGTATAACCTGTGTTTATGTCTCTTAAAATATGTATTTGCAATGAATAAGTCATTGTGCAAAATTCAATCATTCTCTCTCCAGCTCCATTTCTGCCACCACGTCCATGTTTTCCAACTCCTGAATCTTCTTCTCTGTTCCCAACTTTTTCATTCAAGTCACCCATTATCATCAATGCATCTTGATTGCATGTTAGATCGATCTCAGACTGTAAAATTTGGTAAAAATCTATTTTCTCTTTCTTGGCTCTGGTTGTTGGTGCATATTCCTATATTATTGTAGTTTCTGTAAAATTGTACATAATTGTGCTGTTTTGTTGGGGTTTATTTCCCAGATGGAAGGTACCTCAAGGTTCATGTTTCCAGACAGCCTGAAAAATTGATCCAGAGACAGACTAAGACATTAGCTTCCGTTTATTAGAAAAGGAAAACTTACTAATGAAGGAAGCAATATTACAAGAATGCAGTGGTTGATCAGAGATCATTCCTCAAAGAGTATTGAAAAGTATCCTCTTATACAAAAAATCCTAATACATAGTTAGGTTGAGAAATACTTAAGCTGATAGAATGCCTACTGAAAGGATAAAGCGTCAACTTTTTTACTTTTATCAAGTTTCACAAGCATGACTAGAAACAAGAAAGGCAAGGGTCTTGACTCCAGAGCTACCCACTAAGACAATGAACTGGGAATATAAGTCTCAGAACTCAACTAGTGCAACTTAGATGTGACCATTTTGGGGCATTTTAATAGACACCCTCCATAAGCCACTCTGATTACTTTGACTGACAGGGGTTGAAAAGAAATTCTATCTGTCTCAAACATCTCAGTAAATTTACTACTGGTAAGAAAGATGGACAGTCTCTCCTGTGCAATTAATTTCCTCTGAAAACCCAACCCACCGGTGTGGGAAGCCAAAAGTGAAACCAAATGCTCAAATAGGAATTGATTAGGCACTAATATAAGCTGAAATTCCTTTTGTGACAGATCACAAATGAGCTGCTTCTCGATACTAGGCCACCAGAGCTCCCTTGCAGAGGAAGTCCTAAGAGCTTGTGCTTCCTGCAGACAAGAAACTGCCAAGGCCCCCCTGCAGAGGGAGTGCTAAGAGTTTATACTTGTGAACTACTTCCTTCCTGAGATAAGCATGAGGTTGTTGACAGAGAAAAATACAGCTTCATTTGCAAAGAATTCTCTTTGTGATTTACTTCCTGGTGATTTTCAATAAAGGTGACAGACACTTTGCTTGAGGCTGCAGTCTTCATGCTGTTTGCCCCCTGCCTTACACTCTTCTCTTTTTCTCCCTCCTTGGTGTCCCTGTCTTGCTATTTCTTTGTCCTGGGTTGACAACACACCAGAGAGTCAGCTATGGGTCACTTCCAACTCAATGGTTCATAAAAACAACCAGTGAAAAGTTGTACTGCAATCCATGGGAGAAAAATGAGCAATCTCCTCCCCTGCAATTTATTCTTTCTTAAAACCTGATAGATCAGTCAGCTATGGGTTGGTTCTGACTCTATGGCAAACAACAATCATCACCACCATCAAGACTGTTCCATTAGTCAAATGAAACCAATCTGCAGCATTAATTTGAATTATATTTTCCAAGATCTCAGATTCAGCTAGTTGTAAATATATCCAGGGCTCTAAACAGCCAGATTACAGTGCGTTCTCCTTTATTGTTATTCTCTCCATTGCTGTTGTTATGTGTTGACTAGTCTACTGTGACTCACAGCAACTCTATGAACAAAACTTTGAACCTTGCCCTATCCCGAACCAACCTTAACATATCTAATACACCTGACCCCATTGCTACAGTCTTTATGCCAATCTATTCATCCAGGGTCTTCCTCTCCTGCACTGACCTTCCAAGCATGATGTCTTTCTCCAAGCATTGGTTTTTCCTGGCAACAGACCCAAAGTATGTGAGATAGAATGTCAAAATCCTTATGTCCAAAGAGTAACCTGATTTCACTCTCTCCAAGACAGACCTATTTATCCTCTTGGCAGTCCATGGTATGTTCTTGCCCATGGAACTCTTCTCCAGCATCACAACTCAAAGGCATAGATTCTTCTGCCATCCTTAGTCATTGTCCAGCTCTCAGCTACGTAGCAGGCAATTGAGAAGACTATGGCTTGGGTCAAGAGAACCTTAGTCTTTAGATGGACATTGTTGCCTTTAGCACTCTGGAGAGGTCCTCGACCGCAGATTTTCTGAATGCAATTCATCTTTTGATTTCCTGACTGCTAGTTCCAAGGGTGTTGACTATAGATCCAAGCAAGATGAAATAATCTAAAACTTCAATCTTTTCTCCATTTATTAAAACACTGTCTATTGGCCTGGTGATGAGGATTTTCATTTCCTTGATGCTGCGATGTAATAAATTTTGAAATCCCTGATTTTCTACAACAAGGCTTGTCTGAGATAGTATTACTAAATGTTTGCTCCCTGTCTACAGAAACTCAACAAAAAAACCTGTTAGAGTTAATAGGCCAATTTAGTAACGTGACAGGATATAAGATCAATGTCCAAAAATCAATAGGATTCCTCTACAGAAACGAAGAAAACTCAAAGAAGGAAATCAAGAAAATTATACCATTTACAATAGCCAAACCACAAATTGAGACACTTGGGAGTGAATCTAATTATAGATACAAAAGACCTATACAAGGAAAACTATAGAGCATTTCTGCAAGACAATAAAAGATCTAAAGAAATGAAAAAATGTGCTCTGTTCATTGATAGGAAGACACAATAATATGAAAACTGCAATCCTATCAAAATCAATCTACATGTCCAATGCATCATATGCTTCTTAAACTTTAATTTAACCAAAGTGTCAGAGTTTTACTTTCACAAAGTCACAATCTGCTTGCATTTTTAATTTCTTTGGTCATTGCTCTGAATTACAAAGTGGCATTGTTTTTTTTAGAGCCCATCCAAGAAAAATTGTTAAGTATTCCTGTATGCATGTGTGTCTATAACACGGGGGTGGGGGGAGAACTCATGATCTCATGCACACACTGGTGGAGATAATAAGGTTAGAAGGAGGGGCTTGGTAAAGTAGCAGGTGTCATGAGAAGAGTCTCTTTTTCTGATTGGTAGAATAGAATCTTTTCATAACTTCTACAGAAGCCAAATTATAAATGCATGAATTGGATTACTTTTTTAGTGTTTAAATCTTGAATCTTCAGTGAATTGGGGAGGAAAGAATGATGGCATCTCCAAGAGTTTCATTAATGATCTTTTGGCTTCAGTTACACTGTGAGTTTTGGACATCTCTCTGAGTGTGAGAATATAAAGTAGAATTGTAGTTATTTCCTATTAGAAAGATGAAAGTCTGTCCTCCTTTTAACTAAATTGAAGATCCTGGAGGCAAGGGTGGTAGGAAGTTTGTTTTAATTATGGATAATAACATTTACTGCTCAACCAAACATTTCTATATCATCATTGTGACTTTTCTTTTTTTTTTTTTGCACAGGGTCCTTGAGCCAAAAGAAAGCGGTGGAACAAAGTCCAGGATCCCTGAGTATTCCAGAAGGAACCACAGGCTCTCTAAACTGCACATATGAAGACAGAGCTGCTCAGTACTTCACATGGTACAGGCAATATTCTGGAAAAGGCCCTGAGTTGCTGATGTTCATATATTCCAATGGTTTCAAAAATGAAGAAAGATTTACAGCACAGCATGATAAGGACAAGCAACTTGTCTCCTTGCTCATCACAAACTCCCAGCTGGGGGACTCAGCTGTCTACCTCTGTGCAGTAAGCACACAGTGCTCCCCAAACACCTGTTGCTCGTACTCAAACCTACAGGTGGGGCTCCAGGAATGCTTAGACTGCAGGGCAGAGAAAGCCTCTTGTCTGTTTAGGTACAGATGGTAATGAAGATTAGTAGAAAATGTGTTTGGTTATGTCCATATTTTCATCATCCTGAAAATAATTTACCCTGAAGGGAAATTGAGCTATTTTCTAGTCTTCTCTTGACTCAAACTCTATGGCACAACTTTACTCAATAAAATGAATTTAATACACTCTTTACATATGGCAAGAAAACATTTTAATCTGATAATAGATATTTCATATAGCTTCTTGCACACCCTACTCTTTATTCTTGTAGTTATTGATGTTTGATGTCTACTTCTCTAGGAAAGCAATCGCAGAAAGAAATGAAGAATGAAGAAAGGAGTCATAGAAACTACTTCGGGAAAGTTATGTCACACATTTTCGTTCTAGACTTCCCTCATTATCTCTACATTTAGCTGCAACTTCATTCAATTTCTTATCTAAATAATACATTTAATATGTGTATATGGAAGGGCTAGAATAATAGACAAAACCCTTAGATATTTGCAGAGAGTGTTTTGTTTGCCATGTTTTGGAGGGGGAGAATGTGAGTAGAATTCAAGATTCTTGACTGAGTCTTGTGGAAGAGTAAATTGTTTCCTATGTAGCATTGATTTTTAGAGTGTCCATGTCCTTTAACAGGTATAGGGACATAGAATGATTACTGAGTACACTGAGAAAGAGTCTTCAGTAAGGATCTAAAAAGTTCCAGACTTCAAGGGGCTTTACTATTAAAATATTTGCATGAATCAATTGTTGAATATTCTATAGCATTAAGGATATCTTACTGTTGATAGAGTTTGGAAATACCAAAGATCATTTAGAATAGTCCTTATCTGAGATCTTGGCACTATGCAAGTGCCTTATGACTTAAGCCTAACTCCAGGAAAATGTTTGATGAGCAAATGAAAATGACTCATCAATAACCATCGTCATGCAGGTGACACAACCTTCCTTGTTGAAAGTGAGGAGGATCTGAAGTGCTTTCTGTAGATCAAAAGCCTTCAATATGGATTGCATCTCAATGTCAAGAAAACAAAAATTCTTACCATTAGACTGATAGGAAATATCATGATAAATGGAGAAAAGATTGAAACTGTCGACAACTTCATCTTACTTGGATCCACAATAAATACACTTGGTACCAGCAGTCAGGAGATCAGGAAACACATTACACTGGGAAAGTGAACTCAAGGACCTTTCCAAACTATTTTGAAGCAATAATGTTAATTTGAGGATGAGAGTGTGCCCTATTCAGGCCATGATCTTTTCAATCACCTGCTATGCAGCTGAGAACTGGACAGTGCATAAGAATGACAGAAGAATTGATGTCTTTGAATTGTGATGTTAGAGGAGAGTACTAAACATCCCATAGACTGCCAAAAGAACAAACAGATGTGTCTTGGAGAAGATGCAGCCAGAGTGCTCCTTGGAGGCAAAGATGCTAAAACTTTGTCTCACATACTTCACACATGTTGCTAAGAGAGGAAATTCACTGGAGAGAAACATCATGCTTTGGAAGGTGGAGAGACGGCAAAAGAGAAGATCCTTGTCAAGGAGACTGACATGGTTACTATAGCAATAGGCTCAAATGTGTTAGAGCTTTTCAGAATGGCACAGGATAGAATAGGATTCAGATCTGTTGTCCATAGGGTCACTATAATTTGTACTCAACTTGACTGCACCTAACAACAACAACATTCAAAAATTGTTCAACAACTTTGGTTACATTTTTCATAATATGTTAGTATTCTCTTTAATTGTGTCTAGTTGTTATTTCTTCAGTGCTTTTGTTTGCCTGCCCCTGTTATCTCTTAATCTTTTCTTTATATGGAACATTGACATTTTGGTCTCATATTGTTGATTTTTTGACTGGATTACTGTAGTCATGCATAATGAGTATAATTTTCTATGCTAATATGTTATTTTGCTAATTTAATCTTCTGTGTCAATATGTTACTTTCCTAAAAGATAACTCAAGACATTGTTTTGGTCCAAGATTTACATAGTTTCTTGGTCTCAAGGAATCTTCTAGTCTCAACTATAAGTCTGAATGTTTTAAGAATTTGAAATCTGTTCTATGTTTTTCTCCTGGTCCACCTATTGTGGTCCTGATCAGAATGATTGGTAGTGGTAGTTGAGTACCATCTAGCTCTTCTTATCTCTAGTTCAAGTTTTAATTTCTTTTTCTGCTTAATGGAGTCTAGATAACAAGTGAATTGTTTCCTATGCATTTAAACTTGGTCACTGAATAGTATTTCAGAAAAAGAATCTACTCATTTCAATTGTGGTATTGGAGAAAAGTACTGACTCTCCCATGGACTGCCAAAAGAACAAACAAGTCTGTTTTGGAGGAAATACAATCAAGTTACTCCTTAGAGGAAAGGATGGTGAAACTTCATCTAATATACTTTGAGGGGCATATTTTCAAGAGAGGACCTACTCTTGGAAAAAGACTACATTCTGGGAAAATTGAGGGTCAGAGAGAGAGAGGAAGGCCCTCAGGAAGACAGATTGACAATATGACTGGAACATTGAGCTCAAACATAGCAGAGATCAGGAGGATGGAGCAAGGCAGAGCAAGGTTCAGATCTGTTGTTCACAGGATTGCTGAGTTTAGTCGACTGAATGGCACCTAACAGCAACAACATATAGCAGATCTTGCCAACACTGAAGAACTGAAATCATGATGATTAGCATAAATTGTTTAAAAAAAGGGTATCTAAATAAACATAAGGTATTATTATTCAAAGCTAAGAATGAGGATATTTTTTGCATAATGATCGCCAAACCAGTACATTTTTTTCCATTCTTTCAGAAATTGTTACATGATTTTCTGTCCATCATTTTGTGTTTAGAAAGAAATGACTCTAATAAATTATGGTTTATGTATGACTCTGAGTTTTCATATGTGGCAATATAGATGGAAAGAGTACTATTAATCTGTGGAAATAATTAATATTTCTCTGTTCTTAATTTTATATTTAAGAATGAAGGACTAAAGAAATAAACTCCTACACTGTTGTGCTCATGTTTTCTCAAAATTCTTTCTCAATAGTATGTTTGGCAGCATGGCATTGGTACAATGACAGGCACATAGATCAGTGGAACAGAACTGAGAACTCAAAAATAGGCACAGCTATCTATGGTCAACTCATATTTGACCTAACAAATAAAACTTATCAAATGTGGAAATGACAACCTCTTCAACAAATGGTGCTGGAAAAACTGGACTTAGAAAGCTGAAACAGGATCCACGTCTCACACCATGCACAAAGATCAACTCAAGGTGGATCAGAGACCTGGGAGTAAAGCCCCAAACCATAATGTTCATAAGAGACAAATTGGGATCAAGCTAGAAGCCCTAGTCTACAGTGTAAAGAGGCTGCCAAATACCACCAGAAATGTACAATCTGTAGAGGATAAAATTGATGAATGGGACCTTCTAAATATTAAATTCCTGTGTTCATCAAAAACTTTTTCCAACAGAGTGAAAAGAAAACTTACTGACTGGGAACAAACATTTGGCAATACCATCTCAGACAAGAGTCTCATAATGAAAGTTAATAGAACATTCCTAGGCCTCCACAAGAAAATGTCTAATAAAGCAATTACAAAATGAGCAAAAGACATGGACAGAATTTTTACAGAGGAAGATATTCAAATAGCAAACAGACACATGAAGAAATGCTCCAAATCACTGGCAACAAGAGACATGCAAATCAAAACCACAATGAGATACCATCTCACTCAAGTAGCAGTGGCAAAGTTTAACATGACAGCAAGTAATAAATGTTGGAGAGGATGTGGTGAGATAGGAACTCTGTTACACTCTTGGTAGGGTTGTACAATGGTACAACCACTCTGGAAGGCAGTTAGGCACGTCCTCAAAAAAGCTGAACATAGAAATTCCATATGGCCTAACTATTCCATTGCTTAGAATATACCATAAAAAAAAAAGAGAACTGAGGCTCAAACTGAAACTTGTACACCAGTGTTCACAGTAGCATTATTCAGCATTGGAAGAACATAGGAACAGCCCAGATGTTCAATCACAAACAAATGGATTGAGAAGTTGTGGTACATTCATACAATGAAGTAATTTGCAGCACATAGGAGCAGTGATTTTGTAAATTAGTGTGTAACTTGGGAGCAACTGGAGAGCATTATGCTGAGTGAAATAACTCAGTCCCACAAGGACAAACACTGTATAAGACCATTATTGTAGAATGAGTATGAGGATTCAAGGTGGGGGAGAGAATGGAAATAGAGGGGTGAGGATGGGGAAGGCTGGGTATTAATCACAGGGTTGCACAATTCGATGGGTGGGAGGGGTGAAGGAAATGGGAAGCATATTTTGTGAGAAACAATGTATTCAAAATTTGTCAATAAATTAGAATAAAATTAAAAAAATACATCCTAGTCTCTAGACTAACATCTTTGCTTTTCAGCACTCTGGAGAGGTCCTGGACAGCAGATTTCCCTAATCCAATTAGGTTTTTTTTAATTTCCTTGATGTTCATTCTAAGAGTGTTGATTGTGGACCTGAGCAAACTGAAATTGGTCACAACCTCAATCCCTTCTTCATATGTCATGGTGCTGCCAATTGGCCCAATAGTGAGAATCTTTGTTTTCTTGAAGTAGAACTTTAATCCATATTGAAGACCACAGTCCTTGACTTTCTGCAGAAGATGCTTCAGGTCTTCCTCAGTTTCAATATGTAAAGTTGAGTCATTTTCATAACACAGGTCAGATTGTGGAACACACCATCAACTACTCATATGCAAGTTCTAACTGAAGCTAAAGAAGGTTAAATCAAATCCACAAGAACCAAAATTTGACCTTAACTCTATCTACCCCTGAATTTAAAAACAATCTTAAGAACACTATTGAAAGAAGACCAGGTGAGCTGTGGGAGGATATCAAGAATATCATCCGTGATGAATGAAAAAGGTCATAAAAAAGATAGAGAAGGAAGAAAAGACCAAGGTAGATGTCAGAAGAGGCTCTGAGTATTGCACTAGAGTGTAGAGAAGCCAAAGTAAGGGGAAGAAATCAGGAAGTTAAGCTGAACAGAAAATTTCAAAGGGCACCTCAGGGAGACAAAGTAAAGTATTATAATGAAATGTGCAAAAAGCTGGTATCAGAGAATCAAAAGGGACAAAATTGGCATTTCTTAAGCTGAAGGAACTGAGGAACAAATTCAAGCTTCTGGTTGCAATACTTAAAGATGCCATGTGCAGAACATGAAATGATCCAGGATGCGTCAAAAGAAGATGGAAGAAGTACACAGAGTCACTGTATCAAAAAGAATTGGCTGACACAGAAGAATATCATGAAACAGCATATGACCAAGAGACAATGGTGATGAAGGAGGAAGTCCAGGTTGCTCTGAAGGAATTGGCAAAATATAAGGTCACAGGAAATGACATATTTCAGCAAACTGATGTTGCTCTGGAAATGCTTACCAAGTTATGCCCAGAAATTTGGAGGACAGAAACCTGGCCAGTTGACTGGAAGAGATCCATATTTTTTCCCATTACAAAAAAGGTTTATCCAACAGAGTATGGAAATTATAGAACAATATTACAAGTATGAAAACATAATCTTGCTGAATGAAGATGATTAAAAAGGACTGTAACAGTACATCAACAGAGAACTACCAGAAATACAGACTGGGTTTAGGAGAGGCTATGGCCGTAGGAACTTTATTGCCGATGTCAGATGAATCTTGGTTGAAAGCAGAGAGTGTCAGAAGAATGTCTATCTGTGTTTTATTGACTATATAAAGAGATTTAACTGCATGGATCACAACAAATTGTGGTTAACCTTGAGAAGAATGTGAACACCTGACTATGCCTATGTGAAATCTATACTTAAACGAGGAGGCAATTGTTAGAACACAGGAAGGAAATACTCAATGGTTAAAAATCAGGAAAGCAGTGTATCAAGGATGTGTCCTGTCTCCATACCTTTTCAATCTATATGTGGAAGAGATCATTGAAGAAGCTAGTCTTTATGAGGAAGAATGTAGCATCAGACTTGGAGGAAGACTCGACAACAACTTATATAGATTACGTATCTATGTATAATGTTTATACATTGTTGTTGTTAAATTCTACTGAATCAGAACTGACTCATAGTTGAGAGGCAATAATCCATGAGAAAATATTACCTATCTTTCTCCTGTAGTGTAGTTGGTGGATTTCAACCATGAGCCTTTGAGTTGGGGTAGCCAACTCCATACCCTTTAGCCACCAGAGGTCCTCTATATTTAGCTTTGATATTTCCTCCTGTGCCTTTTCCTTCCCACCTTCCATTTTACTTATCTCTTTCTAAGCCCAGGTATCTCCAGAATTACAAAGAGTAGGTAACCTCACTCCTATTTCCACTATAGTCTTCTTATAGTTTATTTTCGGCAGTGTCCCACAGCTCTTTGTTCATGTATATGTGCATAATATTAACATCAATGATATCATATGCCTCTTTATTACTTTTACTGTTATAGACACAAGTTTTACATTTTATGCTTCTATTACATACTATATTTTAGTAGGAATTTTGTAGAGATGAGAGAAAGCACATACTCAATCTGGAATATTGAATCAGAAGTACACACTGTTAACATTTAACATTTCAAACCGAGTTTATAATTTGTCTTTGTATAGGAGAGAAAATGCAAAGTAGAAGTTAAAAAAGAAATCAGGAGCCCAAGGGGAGAATTGGTGGTAGCTTGGTACAAGTCAAAAGAGTACTGAGGGAAGAATGAGCTGTTCGATTTGCAGAAAGGATTGCTTGGGCCAAATTCACATTTTACCTGATATTTATCTACTTTTTTGTTATTTCCTTTTATATTCTTTTTGCAATATATTGGTTTCATAATGCTGCTTAGAAAGAAAATACTTCTAAGAAAATATTGAGTGATTTCTAAGGACACAATGTTAACCCATAGTTTTAGAGGCTAGAAATAAAATCAGGGTATGATTATTTTGGAAGTTTTGTGGACAGTCTGTTCTTTGCCACTCTTCTAGTTTTTGACAGCCCCATATATTCTCTGGTGCACAGTTTGAACTCACCGGATTTAGCGTTCTGGCTCTCTGTCTTTGTGTAGCATTTCGTTTTCTTGTAAGGTCATAAATCTTATGGGATTAGGGTCTATCATATCCCAATAAGACATCATGTTAACCCAATTGATTACATCTTCAATGACCCTATTTTCAAACTTAGTCATAATCATAGATACAGCAATTAAGACTGTGACATATATTGGAAGAACACTTAATGAACATTTTAATCCATATAATAAGGGACACATAACTCTAAAGAATTTTATCTTACTATTAGACTTCAGAACAGACCACACTTGTTTTATGTGTCTTGTTGTCTGTCACATTGTGTTTGCTCAGCCAGGTCAAGTATCCTTGAAGTTTCTTCAGATCTAATCTGCTGGTCACACACACCTAGTTTTATATAATTTGCATAAATGCACTTATCAGTATTTTTTTCTCTCTTTAATGTTTTTCAGAATCTCTAATTTACAAGCCATGTAAAGTAATTCATTATTGAGCTTAGTTTTCTCTACACATGTTCCTTTATCAGCATATTCTTTTAGCACGTGGTCTTTATAACCCAACATAATATTCTATCCTCTTTCATTGATAGTTGGAACAAGACACTGATTTTCTTTTCCTACTAAGTGAATAAGTTATTTCCTGATAGTCTTATATATGAAATTTGTTTTCCTGAAAGCAAGAAGACATACACTATCTGACAAAGGAACTTATTGCAGTTACACATTTTTATTGATTAGTTAATCAACATCATGTTCTACAGGCTAATTTTAATTGCAAATCTCTGGTCTAGTAATATATTAGAACTGAGTGAAGGACTTCTCATTTCTTTCTCTCACTTGCTGACAAACAGTATCACAGTGCCTTTTGAGGCTCAGTTCAGCCCGAGAACATTTATCTTCTTGTCTCAATAGCATTTCAAAATCTAGAATGAGTTCTTCTGTGGCCAATTAATCAGTGAAATGAAATACTCTTCTATTTTTACAAAACTCGCATTTCTCATAGAATCGAAGATAAATACCAAGTATTGTAGAAGGTGACACCACCACAGACTTGAAAAAGAAGTAAGTTCTGTTGAAGGTTTGGCTACATATCTCTGAAATAAGAAGAAGACAACACACATGAACTCGCAGCAGTAGCTCTGGTCTCCGGAGGTGATGTGGTGAAAATGAGACGTGCTGTATTGTCAGCATCATTGTCTTAGTCCCTCCTCCCTGTAGTTGGTGGTAGCACCCTCACTGATGTGTGTGCAGACACAGAGCTGTGACTTGAAAGCACTCAAAGCATTTAGAAAATTGTTCTGAGCCATTGTTGGAACTTCCTAGAGCAAAGAACTTATTCTAGCCAATTTCCTACTTTTTACTAGCAAGCAAGGCCGAGTGACTTCAGCTCCTGTCCTGCCTGTTCAGAGGACTGTAGCATTTCTATTATTCAGCCATGCTCCTGCGGCTTATTCTAGTCCTGCAGGTTATTTTTGCCCTAAATGAACGGCATTTCATTCCATCTCCTGACTCGACAGAAATAACCATGTTTTAATTTGAATCTGAAGGTATTTCAAGTGTATGTTGCTTTATTTATACTTTTATGTTGCAGGAGAAGCCAGAGCCCAGTTGGTAACCCAGCTGGACCTCCACGTTAGCGTAACTGAAGGAAATCTTCTGGAGCTGAGGGCATCTACTCCTCCTCTGTAACACTGAATCTCTTCTGGTGTGTGCAGTATCCCAACCAAGGCCACCAGCTCCTCCTGAAGCATGCAGTGGAGAACATCTGGTTCAAGGCATCAAATATTTCAAGGCTGAATTTAAGAAGAGTGAAACTTTCTTTCACTTGAGCAAACCCTCAACCCATGGGAGTGACTCTGCTGAGTACCTTCATCCTGTGAGAGACACAGTGCCTGGAACTCAAGGCGGAGATAAATACAAACTTCATGAGACACTGGGGTTGTGTGTGATTCAGGAACTCAATGCGATGAGTTTTAAAGGAGTGTCTTAGTCTCTTCTGCGAAGGCAAAAATGGCAGAGTGGACTGAGCCCTGGGATTGCCTATCTCCTGGTGCTTGATTCAGCATCACTTTTATTCAGATAAACTTTGCACCTGTCAGACATTTTCTGATGAATTGTTCAAGGAAGGATTCCACCTCCCTACTTACAGTCTCAGTCATGAAGAAAGGACACTTCACCATGTCAGGATTTGAATTAAAAATGCAGCACCATTTTTTTTTTAATTAAAAAACAACTTCTGGCGTTCTTTAAAACACTGCTTCAAATTTTGACCAATATGTGGAACACCTGGTTGTAACCTTAGCTCACAGCCTGTATGGCATAGATTCACAATTACTGCAGCATAGTCTCAACCTAGATTTTAAATTTAACTTCTAGCACATATACACTGTTTTATTGTGTAATACTGGTATATTTTAAAATAAATCCAACATTACATTTTTTATCTCATGAGTATTACATAAGATGACTGCATCAATTGAAATTAACTTATAATGTAAAATATTGAAAATATAAAAGTCATTCCATTGTAATTCTTTTCAAAATCAGTTATTCTAGTGATTTGATTTTCCAAGTTAAAATTTTGTATCAATTCATCCATAAAAAGAAAATATCAAGGTTACAAACTGACTGCAAATAGTAAAAAAAGTCAATACTTTGTTCAAAAGTGACACCAATTCATGATAATAAGTTACATCTGAGTAAAAATATTCAGTCTTTTAAAGCAACATAACAAAGTTCACAGGTAAATTCTAGACCTCAACTAACATACTGCACAAGATAGTACAGAAATTCTAGTAGAGATAGTCAACTAGGGAGCCTTTGTGTTTACTCTGAAGCAATTAGGTAAAGAATAAAGCATTTTAAAGTTACTTTATACTCATGACTAGGACTTAAAATTAATTTGTGTTTTGCTTCACATGACAAGTGAAAAATAAAACCCATTTTTTAAAGGATAAGAATTCATACACAAGATGTTAAACTTACTTTCATAATTTCTGGGTGACATAGAATGATTTTACTTCTTAAAAAAATACGTTATTTCTATCCCCATGACTCTACTTTCAGCTAAACAATAGGCAACCCTATGAGGTGAACAAACATATAACCCCAGATTCACTTGTTAAGATAATCAACTGTGTAGGCACAATGGCAGGCTTTGGTGGTGTAGAAGACTCTCTTCTTGAAATACTTCTTTCAACAGGGTTTAGAGGCATCAGTTTTATTTTATTCTCCTTCTATCATCACTTGCTCCCTCTCAGTTTCATTTGCTGGGTTGTCCTCATCTTTGTTTCCAAAACATGGACATGCTTTCAGGAATTTGACCAAGGACCTCTTCATTCTCTGATAATACTTTTCCCAGAGAATGCTATCTAATCTAGTGGTTTATATATCCCTCAGTGTTAGAATTTATATCTGAAACCCAAATAGTTCATCTAATATTTAGACTTGTGTGTCAAATGATACATTTGATATCTCAGTTTGAAGATGTCTATCAGATATGAGTTGACTAGGCACAATGACTGCAGCAATGATCTCAAGTGTGTCAAAGTTGATGAAGATGACACAGAATAGGACAGGGGTCAGGTCTTTTGTAAATAGGGTTCTATTAGTTGTACTTGACTCAACAGAACCTAGCAACAACATCATCAGATACTATCAGAAAACAATCTTCTGTTTATAATTCCTTTAACTACTGAGTCTTCCCTATACCCACACTTCTTGCATTCTTTTCTTCACTTGGGTAAAAGGCCATTGACTATTTCTCTTAGCTTCTCTGATCAATTACCTTAAAGCCATCTTTTTCTTATTTTTCTCAGCCTCTCATTTGTTCTTGTAGTAAATTCTACAAACTTTCTTTCAAAATATATCTTGATTTAACCACTTATGGCATCTGCTCCCACCTTCCTGATCCAAACCATTTTAATGTCTTCCTTGGCTTGTAGAAATAATTCTAAGTGATTTCACTTCTTCCATCCATGCCCGTTTCACACTTCAGAAAATCTATCCTCCAGACGTTAAAGAAACATTGTTTTTTCTTTTAGGAGGTTACATAGGTAATCTTGTTTCTTTAAATATCAGAAACTTCCATATTGTGGAAGGGGAAGATTGGAAGAAACTCCACCTCCAAGATGGTTAGTCCAAAAACTTCCTGTTGGCATTAGCACCAAACAAAGCTCCCCGTACTTCTGGCATCATCTGCTGGGCTATGAGATCCAGCCGGCTTTCAAGGGTGTTGGAAACCTTTATTTTATGATCTCCATTATAGATCTCAACACCACCAGCTATGTCCTCAGACAAGTCTCCTGATCAATTTGGACATCAACATCTTTTATGGTGGCAATTTTGTACAAAGGGATTGCTTTTTGCACAACAGCCTTTACTAGAGGGAAATCCCGTTTCCTGCAACGAACAGTCATTCGGGGCTCCAGCAACTGGTACAAACCCTGGAGGACCAGTCCATCCAGCAGACTTGGTATCTGGTTGTATCTTTTATCACCTTGCTGAGTCTCTGTTTTGCTTCATTTAGTAGGTCTGTGATAAGGTCATCTCTTGCTCTGAGGACTTTCAGTCTTGCTTGATTCATCAAATTAGACATTTGAATTTTCTTCTGCTGCTCAATCTGCTTTTCTTTCATCTCATAACATTCCATAATCTTCAGTCTTTGGGTTTGCACAAGACGGCCTTTCTCAATGTTGAATTCTTCCTCTGACTTTGCATCTATTTCTTCTGCCTTCTCATTGGCTTCTTGTTCAATGAAAGCCATCATGTGCTTAATCTGTTTTTGTACGTCTGCATCGTTGAGGGCCATGGTGAAAGTGTTGCTAGGCCGGCAGGAAAACCCAGCATAGGTTTCAGCTTCCTTTATAACCCTGTCTTCCAGTTCAGAAACATCTTTTAAAAATGAAATTCATTCATGCCTCCCTTCTGCTTATAGTTCTACAATGGTTTCCTATCTCACTCATATGAAAACCAAGCCCTTGAATGCAAATTCTGGTGTTGGAGAGGGACACAGAAACATCTTATGGACTGCCAAAAGAACATATATAAACTAGAGAAGGTGCAGCCAAGGTACTCTTTAGAGCAAAGATTCAGGAAATTATCTCTCACATACTTTTGGGGCATGTTGTTAGGAAACGTCAGTCCTTGGAGAAGGACATCATGCTTGGAACGGTGGGAAGCTGAACAGCAAAAGAGTGGAAGACATTCAGTGAGATGAACTGACCTAGTGACTGCCACAATGGACTTGAGTATAGCAGGGTGGTGAGGATGGTGCAGAATAGGGCAGGCTTCATGTTTGCTGTTCATAAGGTCACTGAGTTGTGATTGACTCGATAGCATCTAACCAAAGCAAGATCACCACTGTGGCTTTACTATGTCTGGTTCCCGTCATGTCTTTGACATTAGCTACATCTCTGGCCTTGATCACTCTGCTGTAACCTCACTGCACTACTTGCTGTTATTCTAACCAGCTAATCACTTTCTTGTTATGAGGCATTGCAATTGTTCATTCCTTTGTCTTGAGTACTTTCAATCATTGTAAGAGTCATGATTTACTCCCGCATTCCATTCTGATCTCTGCCAAGGTATGCTCAAAACATATTTATTGTATTAATGATAGGAGGAGAGAAAAATACACAACATATTATTTCTAGAATGATACCAGTTGCTCTGGTGGCCTAATGACAAGAAGCTGTGCTGCAATCCTGAAAGCACATGGTTTAAAATGCCACCAACTGCTTCACAGAAGAAGGATGGACAATCTCCTGAGCGATTAACTGCCTCTGAAAACTGGCCAGAAGTTCAGCTATGGGTGGGTTCCGACTCTATAGTTCACAGCAAAAACAGCAGCAACAGAATACTGTTGTTGTTGCTGTTATGTGCTGTTGAGTCACTTGCAACTCATAGCTACCCTATGTACAACAGCCCTAAACCCTGCTGTATCCTGTGCCAATCTCACTGCCTCTGACACACCCACCCAAATTACCCCAGTCACTGAATCAATCCACCTTATAGAGGGTCTTCCCCTCCTGTGCTGTCCCTCTACCCTCCCAAGCATGATGTCCTTCTCCAAGGACCGGTCTCTCCTTAGAACATGTCCAAAGTATGTCAGACAAAGCCCCAGAGTCCTTGCCTCCAAGGAGCAGCCTGGTTTAACCCTCTCTACACAACCCTGCTTGCTGAAACTGAAGAGGACCTGAAGCGCCTGCTGCAGAGTGCCAAGGACTGCAGCCTACAATATGGATTGAGGCTCAATGTCAAGAAGACAAAGATTCTCACCACTGGACCAATTGGCAGCATCAGGATGGAT
>NW_006399776.1:21239290-21240513 GCF_000299155.1 Elephantulus edwardii
CTGAAATATATCAATGGGTATACCATCTATTCCTGGGGCCTTATTTTTTGGTATTTCCTTCAAAGCCGCTTGAACTTCTTCCAGAAACCTAAACCACCTAAACCACTTCACTCTTATTGTCTTCAAGTCACAATATATTTATAACTGACCCTCATTGGAGAAAAAAAAACAAACAACCCAAAAACCAGCCCAAAACTTCAAACTCACTGCTTTCAAGGTGGAATAGACTGATAGCTGACTCTTGAGTTTTCTAAGACTGTAAATCAATGACAGGTGATTATTAATTTTCCTTCCGTGGAGCACAGGTGGATTCTGTCAGAGAAATGGTCCTTTCAGTTTAGCAACGTAATTCACATTACTAGAGCTTCCTTAGAATGTCTACAGAAACTGATGTATCTGTACTATAAAATGTTATGAAGATATGTTAACATCAAGACATATAATTTAGTATATAACTCTCATTTGAAACTATCATGCATTTGAAAATTGCAGTTAGAGAATAATTTAAACAATATTTATTTTGAGTAGGGATAATATATTTTCATGTTCCTTAGAGCTATAAAATTAATATGAAAGCAAAAGCCATAATAATTCATATTCTTTATATTCTATCTTCCAACTTCCTTTCCCTGCTTTCTTGCTTAGTTTCTGTCTTTATTTTTGCATAGGCAAGGGCTCTATTTTGCTTTCAAGATAATGTTATGTGCTCTCGAGTTGCTTGTGACTCATAGAAACCCTATGTACAGCAGCTCTCAAGCCTGCCTTGTGCTGAGCCTGTCTCACTGACTCTGACATACCCACCCCCATTGCCTCAGTTACTGTATCAATCCATCACATCTCAGGTCTTCCTCTCCTGGACTATCCCTCTAATCTTCTGAGCATGATGTTCTTCTTCTCCAATAACTGTTCTCTCCTGGCCACATGCCCCAAGTATGTAAGCTGGAGCTTCAAAATCCTAGCCTCCAAGGAGAAACTTGGTTTCACCCTCTCTAAGACAGACCTATTTGCTTTTTTGGCAGTCCATGGTATGTTCAAGACTTCTCCAGCACAACTCAAAGGCATCAATTCTTCTTCTGTCATCCTTAGTCATTGTATAGCTCTCAGAGGCATAGCAAGTAAGTGGGAAGACCATGGCCTGCATCAGACACACCTTACTTTTGAACCTGATATTGTTGCTTCTTAGTACTTGGAGAGATTCCTGACAGCAGATTTTCCCAATGCAT
>NW_006399776.1:21241038-21241582 GCF_000299155.1 Elephantulus edwardii
CAAAAGCCTTTGCATAGTCAATGAAACACAGATAGACATTCCTCTGGTACTCTTTGCTTTCTGCCAAAATACATCTGACATTGACAATGTCTCTAGTGCATGACCTCTTCTAATCCCAGCTTTTCTTTCTGGTAGTTCTCTGTCAATATACGTTCCAGTTGTTTCTGTATAACCTTCAGTAGGCTTCTGCTTGCATGTGATATTCATATTGTTCAATAATTTCCACACTCTGTTAGGTAACCTTTTTTTGGAATGGGAATAAATATTGATCTCTTCCAGTGAGTTGACCAGGTAGTTGTCCTCCAGATTTCTTGACCTAACCTGGTGAGCACATCTAGGGCATCTATCTGTTGAACTATGTTAATTAATATTCCGTCAATTCCTAGGGCTTTATTTTTTGACCAGTCCATCAGAGCAGCCTGAAAATCCTCCTTCATCACCATTGTCCTTCCCCCTTTTATTTGAATGTAGTTTTTTGGTGTGTGTGTTTTTTATATATTTATTTATATATCTTGTGTTTTATACAGTTAATTACTACTGATAA
>NW_006399776.1:21242133-21261352 GCF_000299155.1 Elephantulus edwardii
TCATGATGAATAATGCTGCTATGAACATTGGTGTACAAATCTCCATTTATGTCTCAGTTCTAATTTCCATAGAGTATATTCATATTCCTAGTAGTGGAATAGCTGGGTCATATGGAGTTTCTATGTTCAGCTTTTTGAGGAAATGCCAAAATGTCTTCCAGAGTGGTTGGACCATTTTAAAATCCCACCAAAAGAGTATGAAAATTGTCACCTCTCCACATCTTCTTCAACATTTATTGTTTGCTGCCCTACTAAACTTTGTTACTGCAATGCCTCTTGATCATATGTTGTTTCTTTAAATTCTTCCATGTCAGCCAATTCTTTTTGGTACAATGACTCTGTATATTCCTTTCATCTTCTTTTAATGCTTCCTAGATCATTCAGTCTTCTGCTCATAGCATCCTTAAGGACTGCAACTTGCAGCTTGAATTTGCTTTTTAGTTCCTTCAGCTTAAGCTGAGCAAGTTCAGCGCTTTTGATTTTCTGACTCCAACTCCTTGTACATTTCAGTATAATACTTTGCTTTGTCTTCTCGATCTGCTCTTTGAAATCTTCTATTCAACTCTTTCTTGATGTCTTCTCTTTGCTTTGTTTTCTCGACACTCTATTGAAATACTCAGAGTGTCTTCTGACATCCATTTGATCTTTTCTTTTTCCTCTATCTTTTCCTCTACCTTTTGCAATCTTCATGGACGATCTTGATATCTTCTCATATCTGGTATTCGTTCATTAGTGTTCAAGGCTTCAAATCTGTTCCCTAGTTGGTTTTTAAATTCAGGGGGATAGACTTAAGATCAGATCTTGATTCCTGTAGATATGATTTGGCCTTCTTTAGCTTTAATTTGAACTTGCATATGAGTAGTTGATGGTCTGTTCCATAATCCTCTACTTAATTTTTCTCTTTTCTAAGAAAGCAAACTCACAATACTTTCCTTAAATAGGCGACAAGTTTCGAGGTTCACTGTACATTTTAAGGTGTTATGTTTTGCCTCTATTATGCTATATGATTGCTCACATACATGCATACACACATACTTTGTCTTTTTCTGCTAAGAGACAATCTGCTTTAAATGTGGAAGCTCCTTTCTTCAAGGTTCTAGGTGGTTAAATCTGACATAGCTGCTCTTCAGTACTTTGAAGAGGTCTCTGACATCAGACTTGACCAATGCAATATGCATTTTTATTTCCTAGATGCTAGTGCCAAGCACTAGTAAAAGATGCTGGTGTTGATTGTGGATCCAAGTAAAATGAAATTGACAATTTCTATCACTTTTCCATCTATGACAATGTTGCCTATTGCAGGGTGGTAAAGATTTTTGTTTTCTTAATGATGAGCTATAACTTATTTTGAAGTCTGTAGTCTTTGATCCTCTGCAGTAAGTGTTTCAGGTCCTCCTCACTTTCAGCAAGTCAGGTAGTGTCATCTGCTTAATGCAGATTGTTTATGAATCTTGCTAGGATCCTGATGTCAAATTATTCTTCATATAGTCCAGCTTCTCGAATGATTTGTTCAGCCAATAGATTGAAGAGGTATGAAGAAAGAATACAGTTCTGATACACATATTTCCTTATTTTGTGTCATGTTGTGAGTGTTCCCTTCCTCTGTTCAGACAACATCTTGGTCTAGATATAGGTTTCCTATGAGCACAATTAAATGTTCTAGGATTCCCATTCTTCTCAATGTTAGAGGAAAAAAGTATAGAGAAAAGGGAAAACACAAAAGAAAGGAAAGATGAGATGAAAGAAAGAAGACATATTTATTTGATTTTTTAAATGTTCACTGAGCACATAAGTCTGTGAAGTGTAAGAGGAAGTGTAAAATAAAGAGACAAGGGGAGACAGGGTCTAGGGGCCATTTTATGCATGTCTTATTTAATTTTCTATCAAAGTCTTGTTGCAGATATTTTCCATGTTTATGAACACTGAATGCCACACACATACGCACACAAACCCTCAAACCTCAAAATTACTGTCAGTGAGTTGGAACCAACTCGTAACTCACTGCTGAGGAAGACTGCCTATCTTTTCTCCTGTGGAGTAGCTAGTGCATTCTAACCAGTAGAGAGGCACTGCCCTAGGGTTAGCAGCACAGTTCTCTAAGGAATGTACAACCAGAGCTTCCTACAACCCTTTACGTCAGAAGTTTGCAAAATTCTCCTAATTTATTCTAATTGCATTTATTTCCTTAAGAGGATGAAATATATAATACATTCATGTAAATAGTTTTTCTTTGTGAAAACTTTCCCATAAATGAATTTTCAATCACTTTACAAACTTTACATCCTGAATTTTGGTTAAGGAAATTGATTTTTAAAAAGTATATCTGAAATAGATTCATCCTGGAGAGGGTTAAACCAGGCTGCTCCTTGGAGGCAAGGATTCAGGGGCTTTGCCTGACATACTTTGGACATGTTGTAAGGAGGGATATGTCCTTGGAGAGGGACATCATGTTTGGGAGTTTGGAGGGACGGCACAGAAGGGGAAGACCGTCTATGAGGTGGATTGATTCAGTGACTGGGGTAATCGGGATGGGTGTGTCAGAGGCAGTAAGACTGGCACAGGATAGAGCAGGGTTTAGGGCTGTTGTACATAGGGTCGCTATGAGTCGCAAGCGACTCTACGGCACATAACAACAACAACAACAACATCTGAAATATAAAATGGGGCTTCCTTTGACTCTTTTTCATTTTCTCACCTCCATTGATGCAATGTCTGCTGATTACTGGAACACTGGAACTGAAGGCAATCTTGTAAGGGTGAAAAACTTAGATATTTCTGTGTCTTTGGCCACCCAGGTAGCAGTGAAACAGATATTGATAGGGGCAGTGCCAGTACCTGTTGAACTAGAACAGTATCTCTTTGCTCTCTATTCTTCTTAATCTGTATTTACTGACAAATAGAACTCAGCCTGTGTATTTACTTTCTTCTCAGCCATGGGAAGGTTAGCAAGAGAAGAGGTATTCTCAAGAGAATTGATGTTTAAAAAAAATAAAAACAAGCAAACCAAAACAACAACAACAACAAAAACCTCATTGTCATGGAATAGGAATAAACTTATAGATAACTCTCCAAGGGGGCGTTGAAGTTGTAAATCAAACAAGAGGTGATTGTACACTTTTGTTTCTCAGAGCTGCTGTTCTATTCTAACCACCAGAGAAGAGTGAACTTTAGGTTAGCAGCACAACTCTTTGTGAACAAGGTTTAGAAATCTTTTTTAGGTCAAACTCTCTTCATGGTGCACTTTTTTTTAAAAAAATTCTTGATTCTGAAACTCCCTGCTATTTATATCCAAGACTTGTATCTGACCCCAGTTAAGACGTTCCACTTGACCTCTGTGAGCATGGCCTGACTGGTAGCCACAGAAGCTCCTTGACTAAGCAAAAGGAATCAAAGACATATATAAGCTAACATATTTCTAGAGCTCCTTCTTCCTAGGCAAAGTAACGGCTTCTTTGTTTATAGTCTAAAATCTAACCTTATAGAATAAAAATTTATATAAGAGCAAGCTGCTTCCTGGTGTGGAAAAAAATATTCTAATAGGTCAGAATCAATGACACTGAATGAAAATGAATTTTATTTAGAACTGTTGAAATATTTCACTGATATATCTGTGCATAAGTTTAAATTTCTGTGGAGTGAGATGTATGATTACATCTTCTTATGCTTTCTGACTATTACATCTTTATGATATTTGTAATTTTTATTCTATTTTATTTCATTCTTCTTTCTAGGTAGGGTTTCCTAGTGACATGATTTTTTAGTTGTAGCATAACACTTTGCTTAAAGCAGTTACTAATGAAGATAAAATAGCCCTCAGTATAGATCATCCCTCAACATAAAACAAGATCCTTATAACACAACCAATAAGCAATGGCATGATAAACAGAGGAAATATTAAAACTGCTTAATCAAAATATTAAATTACAAAAATATTTTTATTGGCTCTACAATCAACATCACGGAAGTAGCAATTAAGAAATCAAATGGCAAATTGCACTGAGTAATTCTATTACCAAAGACCCCTTTAAAGTGTTAAAAAGCAAAGATGTTACTTTGAGGGTTAAGATGTGCCTGACCAAAGCCACAATGCTTTTAATTGTCTCACATAAAAGCTGTACAATGAAAAAGACTAAACGAGAATTGATGCATTTGAATTATGGTGTTGGTGAACAATTTGGATTATAACATGAACTATCAGAAAGACAAAGTCCATACGTCTTAGAAGTACAGTCAGAATGCTCCTCAGAAGATATACGGTGAGACGTGGACTCACATATTTTGGACTGGTTATGAGAGTAAAGCTAAAGAAAATGGTTAGTGAAAAAAAAAAAGAGGAAGGTCCTCCAGGAGATGGATTGATATAAAAGCTGCCTCAGTGCACTCAAACTGGACCAGGAAGCATTTTGTTTTGCTGTACACAGGGTCTCTGTGACACAAGCGTCACCTAACAACAACCGGATGGCATTTCACAGCAATAAAAACAACATTTGCCTCATTACCTGTGGAGAAAATTCCTTTCCATATCTCTTTTATTTACAATTTCATTTCTTTATTATTTGAGTTAAAATTTATAAATCAGAATTCAATCATATTTTTTTAAAGACAACTTTTTTTCTTGTATGCCTTTCATTTTCTTTTATCTCTTAAGCACAATACCACATTTACTTCCTGGACTGATTTTATAAGGCTTAAAATTTGCTACTTGTTGCATATTTCCCCAGCCTGCTACTGAAAAAATCACATGAATCTCTGTTGCTAAGGTTGATTTCTTTCCTTTTTTTTTTTAAAAAAAAATTGTGATTTGAGTGAAAGTTTACAATGCACAAGGGGATTCCCTCCCCCTAATCATTCATGCACATTCTGTTTCACAGGAAAAATTACAATACACACAATGTCTGATCATCCATCCATTCGTTCCACATCATCCTTCCCTTCACCCATAACTGTAGGTGTTCATGGTCTGTCAAATAATCCTCCACAGCTCCCTCCTCTCCCGCAATCTTACTGTTGTTATATGCCACAGAGTTACAAGTTATTCATAGTGACCCCTGTACAACAGCCCTAAACTCTACTCTATCTTGGGCCAATCTTACTGTCTCTGACACACCTACATCCATTACCCCAGTCAATGAATCAATCCATCTCATTGAGGGTCTTCCCCTCTTGCACTGTCCCTCCACCCTCCCAAGCATGACGTCCCTCTCCAAGGGACATGCCCAAAATATGTTAGACGAAGCTTCAGAATCCCTGCCTCCATGGAATTGCCTGGTCTCACCCTCTCTAGGGTAAACCTGTTTGTTATCTTAGCAGTCCCTAGTATATTCAATACTCTAGCACCACAGCCCAAAGGCATCAATTCTCCTATCATCCCTAGCCATTGTCCAGCTTTCTGATGCATAGCAAGTAATTACAAAGACTATGGCCTGGATCAGGTACCTTAGTCTCCAGACTGACGTTGTTATTCTTCAGTACTCTGGAGATGTCCCTGACAGCAGACTTTCTCCATTTAATTTGTCTTTTGGTTTTCTGGCTGCTGACACAAAGAGTGTTGATTGTGGAGCCAAGCCACCTAAAGCTGTTAACAATATCAATCTCTTCATTATCTATCATGATGCTGCCAATTGGCCCAGTGGTGAGAAACTTTGTTTTCTTGATGTTAAGCTTCAATCCATATTTAAGGTTATTCTCTTTGAACTTCTTCAGCAAGTGCTTCAGGTCTTCCTCAGTTTCAGCAAGCAGGGTTGTGTCATCTGCATAACGCAGATTGTTGATAAGTCTTCCTTCAGACCTGATGCCACATTTCTCCTCTTATATATAGTCCAGCCTCCCGAATAATCTGTTCTGCATATAGATAGAAAAGATATGGAGATAAGACACATCCCTGGCATACACCTTACCCAATTTTGAACCATATAGTGTTTCCTTGCTCTGTTCTGATGATTGCCTCCTGGTCCAAGTATAGGTTTCACATAAGCATGATCAAGTGTTCTGGGATTCCCATTCTTCTCAGAGCTGGCCACAGTTTGTTGTGATTCACACAGTCAAATGCCTTTGCATAGTCAATGAAATATAGATAGACATTCCTCTGGTACTCTCTGCTTTCAGCCAGGATTCATCCAGACAGGACGTTAGTTATAACATCCCTAGTCCCACAATTTCTTCTAAACCCAGCCTGCACATCTGCAGTTCTCTTTTGATGTGCTGTTCTAGTCATTTTTTTATAATTTTTAGCAGAATCTTGCTTGCATGTGATATTAATGATATTGTTTGATAATTTACATACTCTGTCAGGTCACCTTTCTTTGGAATGCCAACAAATATAGATCTCTTCCAGTCAGTTGGTCAGATGGTTGTCCTCCAAATTTCTTGGCAGAATTTGGTGAGCACATCCAGGACAGCATCTGTTGAAATATGTCAATTGTTATTCAGTCAATTCCTGAGGTCTTGTTTCTTGCCAGTTCTTTCAGAGCAGCTTGAACTTTTTCCTTCACCCCACAGGCTTTTGCCCATATATTGTTTCATGAAATTCTCTGCCAGTCAATTGCTTTTGTACAATGACTCTGTATACTTTCCTCATCTTCTTCTAATGCTCCCTGGATCATTTAATATTCTGCCCAATGCGTCCTTAAGTATTGCAAATGAGGCTTAAATTTATTCTTCAGTTCCTTCAGCTTAAGGGATGCTGAGCAAGTTCAGCCCCTTTAATTTTCTCATTTCAGCACTTTGCACATTTCATTATAATACTTTGTCTTCTTCCCCAGTTGTCCTTTGAAATCTGTTCAGCTCCTTAATTTATTGATTTCTTTTCTTTGCTTTCACTTCTTGGCGCTCTAGTGCAATATTCATAGTCTCTTCTGACATCTATCTTGATCTTCCTCCTCTTTGTAATTACTCTGGCATTCTTCCTGGTTGATGGTGTTGATATCCTCTGAGAACTCATCTGGTCTTTGTTCATTAGTGTTCAAGGCCTCAAACCTGTTTCTGAGATGGTTTTGAAATTCAGGTGAGATAGATTGAAGATCAAATTTTGGCTCCCATGAATTTGATTTAATTTTCCTTGTCTTCAGCTGGAACTTGCATATGAGTAGTTGGTGGTCTGTTCACAATTAGCACCTGGCCTAGTTTTCACAGCTGATATTGAGCTTCACTAGCGATTCCTTCCACAACTGTAATAGATCTGATTGCTATGCATACCATCAGGTGATATCCATGTGTATAGCCCGTATTTATGTTTCTTAGAAAATGTATTTGCAATAAAGAAATCATTGTGCAAAACTCTTTCTGAGAATTTGAAAGAAAGGATTCTGCAATATCAGATTTGGCCTCTAGGGGATGGTACTGCATAATTTTGCTTAGTTAAAAGGGAACCAAAAAGCAGAAGTAACTAGTCCTTTTGAAGAAAATCTTTCTGCTTTCTGTTCCGTGTGAACTCACCCCCCACTCCGTCAGAGTGTTCAGGTGTTTGAGTTGCCTCCAAAACAAACCAATCCAACAAACCTTCCAGAACCCATTTCAGTCATGAAGCTCCTCTCAATGTTTGTGACAATCTTCACACTCAGTGAGTAAAATCTCATCATATTCTTTCTCTGGTCTTCTGACCTGAAATAAGTGTAATGAAATGTTCGCTGTTTTTAAAGCCTCTCTGATCCAGAATTTATGTTACAGGTGGAATAGGAGCCCAGACAGTGACTCAGCCAGAGGACCGGATCTTTGTCCCCGAAGGAGCTCCAGTGCAAATAAAATGCAACTACTCCTATTCCGGGAGTCCTTATCTCTTCTGGTATGTCCAATACCCCAAGGAAAGACTCCAGTTTCTCCTAAGACATACATCAGAGGAAAGTGTCAAAGGCTTCACTGCTGAACTTGACAAGGGGAAGATGTCCTTCCATCTGAAGAAATCATCAGCTCAAGAGGAAGACTCAGCCAAGTACTACTGTGCTATAAGTGACACAGTGAATTGTTTTGTACTCAAAGCTGAGCAAAAACTTTCTGAGTTAAAAACCAAATATTTTATAAGGTATCTATGTGGCCACGGTGGGGCAGTCTTTCTCTATAGACTGGCACTGAATGTCTTTAGTCCTTATGTGCCATCTAGTTGAATAAAACTCACTGTGACCTTAACAACAGATCCCGTACTATTCTATGCCATCTTCCTCTTCTCTGATATACCCCAGCCCATGGCTGCCAACACTGTATCAATCCATCTCTTTGATGTTATTCCTTTATTTTTAATAGACTCCCCACCTTTTCTATGGAGTGCTAGTGGCAGAATGCAGTTCAAATCCACTGCTCTGAGGGAGAAAGATTGGCAATCTCCTCCCATATGATTAATTGCCTTTGAAAACTCTAGAAGGTCAGTTATGAGTTGGATCTCACTTTCAAGAACGATGCCCCTTTCAAGTAATAAGCCTTTCTAACAACATGGCCAAATATGTGAGATGAAACATTCTTCTTTGCCTCCAAGGCACACTCTGGCTGCATTGTCTCTAAACCATTATCTATCTATTCTTTTGACAGTTTGCAGTTATTTTCAGTTGTCAGCTGACTGTTTGTTACCTTACAAAATTTGTGGAAATAAATTCTTACTACCATTCATTTAAATTAAGAATATGTTTTAAAATTTTTGTTGTTATGAACCATCAAGTCAGAACTGACTCATTGTATGAGCCCACTATTATAAAGGGAGCTCTGGTGGTCTAGTGGTAAGAAGCCACACTATAATTCTAAAGGCATGCAGTTCAAATCTATCAGCTGTTCTGAGGAACAAACGTGAGTAGTCTCCTCCCATGTGACCCTCCAGCAGGTTTTCAAGGCAGGATTTTTTTAGTCTTGAGGAACAGCTGGTGGATTTAGTTACATATCTTTGAGTTGGCAGCAATAACTCCTTATCACTAAGCCACTAGACCTCCATAGATGTGTGTGTGTGTGTGTGTGTGTGTGTGTGTGTGTGTGTGTGAGTTGGTGTACATATGGAGCTCTGGCTACCAACAAAAAGGTGGGATGTTTGAATCCATCATTTGCTCCAAGGGAGAAAGATACGCAGTCTCCTCTGTGATTTAAAGTCTCTTAAAAACCACTGGTGCTTCTTTGACTATGCAAAGACATTTGACTGTGTGGATCACAAAAAACTGCCTAACTAAGAAGAATGGGAATCCCTGAACACGTGATAGTGCTTATGCGAAACCTATACTTGGATCAGGGATGGGAGGGAAAGAAAGTGGGGTAAATCACTAATGAGATAAAATTTAAATTGGGTGAAAGGAATTCTTATAAAAAGGATAAAAAACTGTTTCATGATTTATGATTGTTAATTTTTCTTCATCAAATTTTTTTCACCTCACCTCTTGTACTCCTGCTATCTCAGTCAGGGTCAAACAACCACAAAAACCATCTCACTGTTGTCAAATCAATTTCTGACTCATTGGTTCTCCATCACATTTCAGAGACTGTTTCTCTTAAGAGGAGGAAACGAACTTTCCCCACAGAACTGTTGGTGAGGCCCAACAGACTTTTCCACTAGCAGTCTAACATGTAATGCACTCTGTCACCAAAGTTCCTTTAATTGAACAAGGAAAAAGTTTAATAAAAAACATTTCTGAATTATACCAGGAGATTAACCAGTAAAGAGTAAAATGAACTTTAGGACTATTACACATTTTCCAAGAAAGGAACATTTGGAATAAGCACTCTCTGGTCCCAAGACTATAATTCAAGCCTTGCAGCCAGACGTATGACTGCAGCCTGTTGGATGGTAGAAAAGATTGTTAAAGCACCAGAGACAAAGGTTGCTAATTAGGCAAACTGCTGAAGCTTCCGGAAAGCTAGCGAGGGTGTTTGTGAAACTTAGCAAGAAGTCAGCTTTGGGGTTGTCAGTGAAACTTGATGGAGGTGAGTGTCAAAGGGTATCCATCCAATCGACTGGCCGAGCCCCGTGGGGCAAGAGAGAAGAATATGCCAGAAGAAGGCAGTAAGAAAAGCCTCTTCTTCCTGTAGGATCTTGCCATAACCCTTCACTGACCAAGCTTAACATCATATCGTCTGGCAAATGAGTAATGTTAATAGTGTGTAGATTCAGTATTATAAGCAGGTCAATGGAAGGTGAATTTGAAGTTACGAGGCAATTATTTGGTAATTTAGCACATCCATCCCTCTGGCGGCTACCATTTGCACCTGTCTACATGACCTTCATTGGGGGTTTAGGTTTAAGTCCATTTAGAAGCACCTTTTGGGGGCTGAAATACTAGCTATTGACAATCCTGTGGAAGACAGTTTTGCTTTGACAAACAATAAAACAACCTTTTCCACCTAACATGGTAAAATTATTCTTTAACAAACATAGAATTTCTTTTTTTTAAAATTATATTTTATTAATTTTCATAAACATTTACAGAGATTTTGGGCTTCCACTCGTTCATTGTTGCACTATTCTCTCTACCCTCTTCCCAGTTTGTTCTTGTCCAAATGCCACAGTGCTTGTCAAAGCCAGTTCTGATTAATTTCTTTCTCATCCTTTCCTCAAACATAGAATTTCTTTCTCATCCTTTCCTCAAAATGAAGAAAGTAAGATCATTAAGTTACTTCACCCATCTCTGACTGTATTACTTCCCAAGTTCAGAAGAAGCCCTATTGAATATTCTGCTAACTTGTAAAGTTAATTTCCAAGAATTTGTATATAAAATAATTATGCTAAAGAAAGAGAAGAAAATGGTGGCATACTCAGAGAAATAGGGAGCTCTAGACACCTAATTGTAAGAAACTGAGCTGCAGTCCCAAAGATATGGGGTTCAAATCCACCAGCTGCTCTATGGGAGAGGATGGACAAGCTCCTCTGGTGTGATTTACTTTCTCTGAAAACTTACCAGAGGGTCAGCTGTGGGTCATTTCTAATTTAATGGTATGCCACAACAACAAAAACAACCACAACCACAACCAGAGATTATCAGAGATAGATATAATATGAGGGAGATCTGGTGGCCTAGTGGTAGGAAGCTGTGCTGTAATCTCAATAGCATGTGGTTTAATTTACTAGTTGGTGGGAGGATGGACAATCTCCTCTCATGTGACTTATTGCCTCTGAAACACAATGGAGGGTCAGCTATGGGTAGGTTCCAACTCTCCTGCACATAACAACCACAAAGAAAATATAAAAAGATACTACTTTCTTTGCTTCCATAATTGGTTAAGTGGCTGCAACTTCCTTCTTTGGCTGCAGCTGCAAACTGCTATGGTGTTTTGGTTTTGTTTTTTGTTTTATGCCTTTAAAAAGAGTGTAAGTGGTTTGGGATTGGCAACATCTGATCTCTACTAACTCAACAAGGGGGATGACTCCCCATCAACAATGATTCCTGTGATGTCAGTCATGCTCACACATCTCCTGTCAATTAAAATTAACTCTTCCTTTCATGATTCTCACAGCTGTAGTTGTAAGTTAACTCATTGGAAAGGTCCCACAGGACTCATAGAAAATACTCATTTGTAGAGTTGATTAGGAACATAATAGTTTATAATTCAGATTGGAAGCACTAAGTTACAATTCTTTTTATGGTTTTTTTATTAAATTTTATTAATTTTAATGAACATTTACAGAGATTTTGGGTTTCCATTCATTCATTGTTGCACTATTTTCTCTACCCTCCCCTCCCAGTTTGTTCCTCTTTTTTCCCTCCCTTGAAAGTCTGTTTTAATTGTCCCATTGCCACAGTGCTTGTCAAAGCCAGTTCTGATTAATCTCCTTTGTCAGTGTGTCCTTTGACATTCCCTATCACTTCTCCCTGAGAGAGACTTCACATTAGGACAGCTTCTTCTCAGATGTGTTTGTAAGCATGTCTCCCTCTCTGTGACCTACAGGCTCTTGGCTCTAAGGCCAGTGTTACAAAGCTTTTTTAGTTCTACCAATTATTTGTCAACCTCCATTCCATGCAAAATATAGCCTTCAATGTGGATTGCATTTCAATGTCAAGAAAACAAAAACTCTTATCACTGGACTGATAGACAACATCATGATAGATGGATAAAAGATAGAAACTGTCAACAACTTCATCTTACTTGGATCTACAATCAACTCCACGTGTACCAACATTCTGGAAATCAGAAGATGTATTTCTCTGGGAGTCTGCAGTCAGGGACCTCTCCAAATTATTGAGGAATAATGATATCAGTTGGAGGACTAAAGTGTGTTTGGCTCAGACCACGGTTTTTCAGATCACTTGCTATGCATCTGAGATCTGGACAATGAATTCAAATGACAGAAAAGTAATGCTTTCAAGCTGTGGTGTTGGAGAAGAGCACTAAACATCTATTAAGTGCCAAAAGAACAAATGGAGAGGGTTCAGTCAGAGTGCTCTTTGAAGACAAGGATGACGAAGCCTTGTCTCATGTAGTTCAGGCATGTTGGTAGGAGGGGTTATACTTTGGGGAGAAACTTTCTGGGAAAGGCAGAGGATTATGACACTCAAAAAGGCAGGTAAGTGAAGATGATTTGACACAATAACTGCACAATGAACTCTAGTGTGTCTAGAAGTCTGAGGTAACGATAGGACAGGGTTCAGATCTGTTCATAGGACCACCATGGGTCACACTCAACTCAGCAGCAAGTAACAACAACAGCCCCAAACTCAGTGGATTAAAGTTCTTTAGTTGGTGAAACCTTCATTCTCAAAAGGTTTGATTCTTTAATAACCCTACATTTTTTTGTTATGGCTATTATTATTGCTATTTCCCTCCCTTATTGCTAATAGGTACTTTGAGTCAATTCTAACACAAGCCTAGCAGAACACATAACATAGCAGAACTGCTGCACAGGGGTTCTAGACAGAAATCTTTATAGGAGCAGCAGATTGCCAGATCTTTGTTCCCCTTCAGGATTTCAATCACTGACTTTTCAGCTAACAGCTGAGTACTTAACTATTGCACCACCTGTTGGATGTGGAAGACCCTCAGGTTTCAGATACAGTCTTCTCTACACTTGTTGTGTAGCTGCAACCCAATCTGTCCTTGGTTACTGACAGCAGTAGACAGACTGACCAGTAGAAAGACTTCTATTTGTTAGTTAATTGACATCTAAACTCCAAATGGACAGATGGCAAACCTTTCATTCAATTCAATGAAATCATTGATATGTCTCTGATAGAAATATTCTTCCTTTTGAGAACAAGACTTCCAAAGAAGTACAGCTCAAAGGTTCAAAGTCAGGAGGCAAAATTTCTGCTAGTAGTTTATAAGAGAATTTCAACCTCCATGTCTACCTACTTGATTCTTAGACCCAGGAACTATAGCTATGGGGAGACAACAATATGTAGTTGTTGTTGTTATGTACCATTGATTCAGAACCAGCTCATAGCTAACTCTTTAGTGGATAGTCAGAGAATAAATCACACAAGAGGAGATTGCCTATCTTATGCCTGTAGATTGGCTAGCTGATGGTTTAAAACTGAGCATTTGACCAAAGGTTTGGCAGTGCAGCTACTTATTCCTAGGCCACCACAGACTCCGATATAAAATATACACTCCAACTCCTAAGGCAGTCCTCATCTCTGCAGGGTGTTGTCTTCAACTGGTACCATGACTTAGTCTTCAATGAGATAGTCTACCTTCCAATAGATCAGTCATTGCTAAGTAATAGAGTATGTGGTACAGTCAGATAATTTTGTCAACATGTGACCTTGCTGGACATTCACTGTAGTAAAGTTTATTGCTAAAAAAAATACTATTGGAACTACCTTGTGGTGGATTAGAAATTCTGTGAGTATATGAAGGTGATTCTAGTAGAAATATTACACACAGGGAACGCAAATCCATATGCACATCTATGTAACTATTCCAGTGAACGTAAATCTTTGCCAGGAATAGATGGTATACGAATTGACATATTTCAGCTAACAGATGCCGCCCTGGACGTGCTCACCAAGTTGTGCCAAGAAATCTGGAGAACAACCATTTGGCCAACTGGCTAGAAGAGATCTATATTTGTTTCCATCCCAAATATGGGCAACCCAACAGAGTGTGAAAACTATAGAACAATATCGCTGATTTCACATGCAAGCAAGATTCTACTGAAGATTATCCAAAAACGACTGTAACAGCACATCAGCAGAGAACTGCCAGAAGTCCAGGCTGGGTTTAGAAGAAGTCGTGATACTAGGGATATTGTAGCTAATGTTAGATGGATCTTGGCTGAAAGCAGGGAATACCAGAGGAATGTCCATCTGTGTTTCATTGACTATGCAAAGGTGTTTGACTGTGTGGATCATAACAAACTGTGGCTGACTCTGAGAAGAATGGGAATCCCAGAACACATGATCGTGCTAATGCGAAGACTATACTTGGACCAAGAGGCAGTAGTCAGAACAGAGCAGGGTAACACTGCATGGTTCAAAATTGGGAAGGGCATACGCCAGGGATGCATCCTATCTCCATACCTTTTCAACCTGTATGCAGAACAGATTATCCAGGAGGCTGGGCTCTATGAGGAGAAATGTGGGGTCAGGATTGGTGGAAGATCTATCAACAATCTGTATTATGCTGATAACACAACCCTGCTTGCTGAAACTGAGGAGGACCTGAAGTGCTTGCTGCAGAAGGTCAAGGACTGAAGCCTACAATATGGATTGAGGCTCAATGTCAAGAAGACAAAGATTCTCACCACTGGGCCAATTGGCAGCATCAGGATGGATGGTGAAGAGATTGAGATTGTACACAGCTTTAGTTTGCTTGGCTCCACAGTCAACACTCTTGGCACCAGTAGCCAGGAAATTAAAAGGCACATTGCCATGGGAAAGTCTGCTGTTAGGGACCTCTCTAAAGTACTGAAGGGCAATGGTGTCTCTTTGGAGACTAAGGTGCGTCTGATACAGGCCATGATCTTTGCTATCACTTGTTATGCATCAGGGAGTTGGACAGTGACTCAGGAGGATAGAAGGATAATTGATGCCTTTGAACTGTGGTGCTGGAGAAGAGTATTGAATGTACCATGGACTGCTAGGGAAACAAACAGATTCATCCTGGAAAGGGTTAAACCGGGTGGCTCCTTGGAGACAAGGATTCTGAGGCTCTGTCTAGCATACTTTGGACATGTTCTAAGGAGAGACCAGTCCTTGGAGAAGATCATCATGCTTCTCAGGGTGGAGGGACAGCACAGGAGGGGAAGGCCCTCTATGAGGTGGATTGATTCAGTGACTGGAGTAATTGGGATGGGAGTGTCAGAGACAGTGTGACTGGCACAGGACAGAGCAGATTTTAGGGCTGCTATACACAGGGTCGCTATGAGTCGCAAGTGACTCGACACACATAACAACAACAACATCTTCATGATTAAAGAGACTAAAAGCAATCAATCTGCCTGCATTTGTCGGATCTTGGAAGATAGTATGCATCATTTCAGCAGCTCAGAGTTAGTATCTATAGTTTCCAGATAAAGTTCTCAGGAGTAGAACTGGTGAGGCAAGCATTGAGAAGGGACATTCTAGAACTTTTGAGACTTTCTGTAGCTTCCATTCATCCTACCAATTTTGTTTCCCTCCAAGGGCTAAATGAATAAACACTGTTGTTATGTACCTTAGAGTCAGAACCACCTCATACTGGATCCTCTGGTGGGTTTTCAGAGTCTCTAAATTGCATAGGAAGAAATTTCCCATTTTTTTTCCTGTTGAGTAGCTTGTAGATCTGAATTATATGCCTTTGGGTTGGCAGCCCAACTCCATACCACTAGGCTACAAAGCTAGTAAGTTCTAGGGTGTCAAAAGCAAGATATTGACTCTGTCACTGTGGTTGTTTTCCCTTGGTGGGTTTTCATGTTGAACACATTTACTTTTATAATGTTTGTATTTTCTGAAAGTTTATTCAGTTGCTTCTTTCCCACATTTTCATGTCTCCAATCTTCCAACTCTATTTCCTCTAAGTATCTTAATAACAAGTCAGACATTCTACTTCCTATGAATCACCATGGATCAATACTTGTAGAAATCTATTATTCTAGCCACAGTGAGCAACACAGGGTCGTTTCACCGCTGTCCCTGTGACTGCAGTTGCTCTTTTTGTGTAGTAAGAGCTTAATAGACAAACTTACCTGAAGATGAGGCTTGAAGCTTTCCTTCCTCAGTCAATTGATTGTAAGAAACTCCCTAATACTCCACAAGTTCAAGCTTACAGGTGCTAAGTTTGTTCCTACTTTTAGTGATCCTCCATTGGTTTTCCAAAGATAAAAATTTCAATGAGAAAAGGTTATTTACTTTTGAAGCAACAGAGCAGGACAGTCCTTGGGTTGGCAGCACACTTTTCTATGGATTACAGCACCACAGTTTTGGGAGTAGGCCAAATGCACGGATTAAAGCAGAGAAAAGAAAAATTGTCGTTAAAGGACTCAGAGCCACTTAGTCATGCAATTACCTCTTTTTTCTGTAGCTACCTGAACTCATTCTCTCATAGCCCATTTCCACTTTGTGACAGATTACTATTGAACATGCCCAACTATATGGGATATATAGGCCAGAAAATATTCAGCTCATGGTGGAAGTTCATCCTTCAAGGTCATCTTTTCCCCCTAAATTACACATTCAGTTCTCATCAAGATCGATCAGCAATGCAGTTGCTTTTCAAAAGAATAGTTATTTGCAGAATTGAGCATAAATATCCACAACAACACTAGAAGACTGTTATACTTTCTCACTGGTGATTCTCAGATCTCTACACAGCTTATCTATTTTCCAAGAAAACAGGGTATCAATGTTGAGTATTATTAATCATAACATAAAGAAATGATAATTATAAAACGCAGTTCACGTCTTTGGTTCATAGGGTCACTATATATTCTGCTTGATGACACTTAACCACTGTTAAATGATACTAGTGTTGCTATAATTTGGAGGAACATTCTTCTACTTTGTACATCACTACTTGTCAGTTTGCTGTACTGAGATAATCTGAGTTTGCTGTGATGCTGAACCTGTGCCATTGGGGTATCAAATACTATCATGGTTTACCAGTGTAGACAGTGTTTGGTGGAGCTTCCAATTGTAGAACAGGTTTGGAAGCAGGAGTGGCATCCACTTTCTAAACTACATGCCTATGAAAACTCTATGAACTTGGAGATATTTATAGAGAGGCATTAGGGTTTTTGTCCATGGAGTCATTATGAGTTGTGCTCAACTCGAAAGCAATAAATAACAACAACAACAAGGCCCAAATACTAAAGCAAGTTTTACAGAATCCTAAACTTACTACAGACCTTCTTTTTTTCTGGTTCTCACACAGGTGACTCTGTAAATAGGTCAAAATAGCACACCCTCACGTGGAATATGTTTGCTTTTAAAACCCAAAAAGACTTAGCAAGTATTATACTTCTTCACTTTGTGGTAATTGATGTGAGGTGTAGCAATATATCTTGTTCTGGAGAAAGTATCTTCTTGATATCATTGAACCCCTAGAAATTTCACAGAGGAAATAAGATTTTGTTTCCTGGAATTTATTATAATACCTACTCATTGTTTAACTTCTTTTTGTTGTTGTTATGTGCCATTGAGTTCCCTGTGACTCATAGCAACATTAGGTACAGTAGCTCTGAACCCTGTCCTATCCTGAACCGATCTCATTGTCCCTGAGTCACCTGCCCCTATTACCCTCAGTCAATGTGTCAATCCAGCTCTTCCAGGATCTTCCTCTCCTGTATTGTTCCTCCAACTTTTCCAAGCATAATACCAAAGGACTGGTCCCTCCTGGCAACATGCCCAATTTATGTGAGAAAGAGTTTCAAAATCCTTGTCTGAGGACTAACTTGGTTTCACCCTCTCCAGGACAGATCTGTTTGTTCTCCTGGAAGTCCATATTCAATACTCATCACCAGTGCCAGAACTCAAAGGCATTGATTTGTCTTCTGTCATCTTTAGTCATTGTCCAGCTCTCTGAATGCATAGCAAGTAATTGTGAAGACCATGGCCTGGAGTAAGCACACCTTAGTCTCTGGACTGACATCTTTGTACTTCAGCACTCTGGTGAGGTCTTTGACAGCAGACTTTCTGAATAAAATTCATCTTTTGATTTCCTGGCTACTGGTTTGAAGAGAGTTGATTGTGGACCCAAGCAAGCAGAAATTATTGAAAGTCTCAATCTTCTCTCCATCTATCATGGTGCTGCCAATTGGTCCAGTGGTGAGAATTTTGACTTCTTGATGTTGAGCTTTAATCCATGCTGAAGATTCTAGTCCTTGACTTTCTGTAGCAGATGCTTCAGGTCCTCCTCAGTTTCAGCGAGCAAGGTTGTGTCCTCTGCATAATGTAAAAAGTCTTCCTCCAATTCTGATGCCACATGCCTTCTCAAAAGAGACCAGACTCCCAAATTATCTGTTCTACATATAGGTTGAAAAGGTTTAGAGACAGGATGCATCCCTGATGCACTCCTTTCCTGATTTTGAACCATGCCATGCCTCCAGTAGCACAAGTCTAGGTTTTGCATGAGCACGATCAGATGCTCTGGGATTCCCTGATCCACAGTCAGATGTCTTTGCATAGTCAACAAAACATAGATATTCTTCTGGTATGCTCTGCTTTCAACCAAGATCCATCTGACACTGGCTATGATGTCTTTAGTGCCACAGTCTCTTTTAAACCCTGCCAGTACCTCTGATAGTTCTCTGTTGATGTACTGTTCCAGCTACTTTTGGATAATCTTCAGCAAGATTTTTCTTGTGTGTGATATTAGTGATATTGTTTGATAATTTTGACACTGTCAGATCACCCTTTTCTAAAAATGGGAATATATATGGATCTCTTCCAGTCAGCTGGTCAGGTAGCTGTCCTCCAGATTGCTTGGCACAACTTGGTCCAGGGAAGTATCTCTTTGCTGAAATATATCAATTGGTAATCCATCAATTCCTGGGGCCTTATTTTTTTTCAACTCTTTTTGAGTACATTGAACTTCCTCATTCATTACCATTGTCTGTTGGTCAAATGATGTTTTATGAGTACTATCCTGTGTTAGCCAATTCTCTTAGAAACAGTGACTCTGTGTACTCCTTCCATCTTCTTTTTCAGCATACAATTGAAGTAATTTCTTAAATTTCAAGGATTTCTCTGTGGAGTTGCATCCTTACCCACTGAGCAATATATTAAATTTTATCCTAGCATAGCATTGGTTCTTGGAGACTAAGGTGTGCCTGATACAGGCCATGGTTTTTGCAATCACTTGTTATGCATCAGAGAGTTGGACAATGACTAGGGAGGATAGAAGG